>NC_072732.1:161680741-161979842 GCF_026930045.1 Uloborus diversus | reverse complement strand
AAAGAAACAAACAAAATACAGCCATTCTAAAGCTTGCTTACAAGAAAACGCATGTAGAAATTTATGAAAGATTAATTTCAAAGCACAAATCATCAACTATATACAACGCAAAGCAACAAAACAAGTTTAACTGCCTTAAAGGATAACAGATACATTTTGAAGGATAGAGGTAATTCATTTATAAAACTTATTAATTTACTACTTAGCTAAAGGTGCGTATTTCGCAGTCTGAACTTCCACATTGACAATATGATCCAACGTCCACCCAGATCCAAGTTGTATAAACACCTCTAAGGCGTTTTCAACCTGACCAATAGCATCATTCAAATGTTCTAAGATAGTGTCCTTAACAAGTTCTATTCGCATTACACTTCTAAAATAAGAAGTAATCAAATTATCATCATCATCACCAACATGACGACTCAGCACTGCCTTCATTACTATGCACCATTTAATGCTTCGTTTTTCATCTATTTCATCCTCCAATATTTGAATAATTTGGAGTCTTAACTCATCAAAACACATTTTTATGTCTTGAGAATTTTTAGGAGCAGGTGTTACAAACTCCGTAGCAAAAACACCGAATGTAGTTTGTCGAGTAGGTTTTAATCTCTTTGGGACATAAGTTTTCACTGTAACTTGCTTCACTACACTATGCATAACACGAACGTGATGCAAAAGGGTAGATTTACTAGCAAGCACTTTTCCGCACTGATCACATGTATAGCTTCGTCCATGTATCAGTATATGCCTTTTCAAACTATCCTCTCGTTTAAACTTTCTGTCACATTTCGAACATGCAAAGGTGGTAGTAGAATTATGAATCTTCAAATGACGATTCAAAGCAGATTTCCACTTGAATGACTTTCCACATTCTTGACATATGAATGAGGGACCATGCTCCTTAATATGTAGATTCAAATGCTTTCTTTCATCGAATAGCATGTCGCACTTTTCACATCTATAAGACTTCTTTCTAGAATGTATCTTTTGATGACTTCTCAAAGTAGACTCACGCCCAAAGGAAGCATTACATTTCATACAACAAAATGGTTTCATTCCTGAATGAGTCTTAAGATATTGATTCAAATTTGAATTTGAACTAAATTGCTTCCCACATGAAGCACATACCTGTAAAAGATATAAAGGAAAAATAAATCAAAAATTATCAGAAACTTTTTTTTATTTAAGTCAATTCTATCATTGAAAATAGCATTTAAAACACTAGCACATATGAAGTTTCGTGCTATATACTTTCTCAACATCATTTCATCATCTAAATTTAAACTCAAATGAAATGTAAATAAATACATAAAACGTGAAAACAAAACTCCTGTTTACATCATATTCAATTCTTTTAATAAGACAAGAATCCGAAAGTTGAAATTTTATAAAAGTTCATTTAAAAATACAGCACACAATATCGTTTACTGTTCCGCTACCAAAATTCCGCATGTACAATTTTTCCACTAAACTAACAAGCTTCTTTAGAATATTAAAGTAAGATGCTTATCAAATAAGCGCAAACCTTCAAGTAAGCACATTCTATGAAAATATTAATCAATTTTCATGAAATGATTATTTCGTACTCACACTTTTGAAATAGAAAAATTGGTGAAATCTTTACCCAAAATCATTTATTATATTATTTTCATACTGCTTGAGCCCTCAAATATTTCAACAAAAGAATTATCACATAACACACTCAAAAATAAATACTTACATGTGATGATAAAACATCTTCACGACTCACACCACCATCAACAATATTCGAGTTTTCCCTATGATTTTCCATTAGAAAAGCTCTAAAGAAATTCGAAACACCAAGTTAAAATTTTCAACTGTTCGAAAAAGTTTTTCGATAGAAGTTAACTTCAGCACAGAAAACCTCCCGTCACGATCGGAATGGAATCCAAACCACCAAATGATCTTTCGAAGTAACCACATCAAATTTATACTTTCGAAGGATGCGTTAAACAAAAAGGTGAAATTATCAACCAATGAGAATGCTAAATGAAATGGATGAGAGAACCAATGAGCTTAATGCATCTGTTTGAATACAATCCTTTCACAACAGTAAAAAATAAAACAAAATTAATAAATAAATAAAGATAAATTCAATCCATATGTGACCATCAAGATCTTTCTCAAAATTTGTCGAAGACTACTCTGAGTGGAGTTGAGTTGTTTTTCTCAAAATTAAAAGTCATGGCACATCCTGAAACTTAAATTTTGAGAAAAACAACTCAACTCCACTCAGAGTAGTCTTCGACAAATTTTGAGAAAGATCTTGATGGTCACATATGGATTGAATTTATCTTTATTTATTTATTAATTTTGTTTTATTTTTTACTGTTGTGAAAGGATTGTATTCAAACAGATGCATTAAGCTCATTGGTTCTCTCATCCATTTCATTTAGCATTCTCATTGGTTGATAATTTCACCTTTTTGTTTAACGCATCCTTCGAAAGTATAAATTTGATGTGGTTACTTCGAAAGATCATTTGGTGGTTTGGATTCCATTCCGATCGTGACGGGAGGTTTTCTGTGCTGAAGTTAACTTCTATCGAAAAACTTTTTCGAACAGTTGAAAATTTTAACTTGGTGTTTCGAATTTCTTTAGAGCTTTTCTAATGGAAAATCATAGGGAAAACTCGAATATTGTTGATGGTGGTGTGAGTCGTGAAGATGTTTTATCATCACATGTAAGTATTTATTTTTGAGTGTGTTATGTGATAATTCTTTTGTTGAAATATTTGAGGGCTCAAGCAGTATGAAAATAATATAATAAATGATTTTGGGTAAAGATTTCACCAATTTTTCTATTTCAAAAGTGTGAGTACGAAATAATCATTTCATGAAAATTGATTAATATTTTCATAGAATGTGCTTACTTGAAGGTTTGCGCTTATTTGATAAGCATCTTACTTTAATATTCTAAAGAAGCTTGTTAGTTTAGTGGAAAAATTGTACATGCGGAATTTTGGTAGCGGAACAGTAAACGATATTGTGTGCTGTATTTTTAAATGAACTTTTATAAAATTTCAACTTTCGGATTCTTGTCTTATTAAAAGAATTGAATATGATGTAAACAGGAGTTTTGTTTTCACGTTTTATGTATTTATTTACATTTCATTTGAGTTTAAATTTAGATGATGAAATGATGTTGAGAAAGTATATAGCACGAAACTTCATATGTGCTAGTGTTTTAAATGCTATTTTCAATGATAGAATTGACTTAAATAAAAAAAAGTTTCTGATAATTTTTGATTTATTTTTCCTTTATATCTTTTACAGGTATGTGCTTCATGTGGGAAGCAATTTAGTTCAAATTCAAATTTGAATCAACATCTTAAGACTCATTCAGGGATGAAACCATTTTGTTGTATGAAATGTAATGCTTCCTTTGGGCGTGAGTCTACTTTGAGAAGTCATCAAAAGATACATTCTAGAAAGAAGTCTTATAGATGTGAAAAGTGCGACATGCTATTCGATGAAAGAAAGCATTTGAATCTACATATTAAGGAGCATGGTCCCTCATTCATATGTCAAGAATGTGGAAAGTCATTCAAGTGGAAATCTGCTTTGAATCGTCATTTGAAGATTCATAATTCTACTACCACCTTTGCATGTTCGAAATGTGACAGAAAGTTTAAACGAGAGGATAGTTTGAAAAGGCATATACTGATACATGGACGAAGCTATACATGTGATCAGTGCGGAAAAGTGCTTGCTAGTAAATCTACCCTTTTGCATCACGTTCGTGTTATGCATAGTGTAGTGAAGCAAGTTACAGTGAAAACTTATGTCCCAAAGAGATTAAAACCTACTCGACAAACTACATTCGGTGTTTTTGCTACGGAGTTTGTAACACCTGCTCCTAAAAATTCTCAAGACATAAAAATGTGTTTTGATGAGTTAAGACTCCAAATTATTCAAATATTGGAGGATGAAATAGATGAAAAACGAAGCATTAAATGGTGCATAGTAATGAAGGCAGTGCTGAGTCGTCATGTTGGTGATGATGATGATAATTTGATTACTTCTTATTTTAGAAGTGTAATGCGAATAGAACTTGTTAAGGACACTATCTTAGAACATTTGAATGATGCTATTGGTCAGGTTGAAAACGCCTTAGAGGTGTTTATACAACTTGGATCTGGGTGGACGTTGGATCATATTGTCAATGTGGAAGTTCAGACTGCGAAATACGCACCTTTAGCTAAGTAGTAAATTAATAAGTTTTATAAATGAATTACCTCTATCCTTCAAAATGTATCTGTTATCCTTTAAGGCAGTTAAACTTGTTTTGTTGCTTTGCGTTGTATATAGTTGATGATTTGTGCTTTGAAATTAATCTTTCATAAATTTCTACATGCGTTTTCTTGTAAGCAAGCTTTAGAATGGCTGTATTTTGTTTGTTTCACTGTATGGTATTGTAATAAAGTTTGAGTGAGAATATGATTTTTGTGATATTTCAATAGATTGACACACATAAAATATTTCAACATATGCTAAGAAAAAGTTGAAAATTATGATAGTGAACCTTAAACAAGTTAATGGGTTGAAAAATAATATACAGTCACATTCACATGTTGAAATTCATACGTATTAATACTGAATTCAATATTGGAGAAATACCTTAAAGACTTATAAATTCTAATATGAAATGTGAGCGCTCTTTCTCAACTATGTTGTTCTCTCAATTGATAAAAGACACTCACCTGATCGTAAACCATTTCGACCTATGTGTTACTAAGTGTATAATAGTTTTTATTTTTCTTAAATTCAAAGTTAATTGTATGATTATATTAATTGCTAAAAATGTGATATTTTCGCTTATAATTTCGATTGATGAGTAAAGTTTCATTACAAGTTCCCTCACATGATTGAACAATAACATGATAATTGGATATTTGAAAGCTTGAGTAAATGATTTATAAGTATCTTAAACATTACTATTATTTATAATGCATGTGTGCTAATTAATACTGAGAGTGCAAAGAGTAAATGGATTAACAATAGTTGTTATTAATACAAAAAGTAAAGTGATTGCTAGTTTTAAAATTAATTAAATCATTCTGTTTGAAGATTCAGTTGATTAAATTTATTTTTGTAAGTTTGAAAAAAAAATGAAAAAAAAAAAAAAATAGTTTTGTGAAAAAAGATTGAAAAGAAAAAAAATAATATGTTATAAAAATATTATTTTTTGTTTTGAAAAAAAATATTTTTGCGGAAAAAATTATTTTTGTAAGATTAAAAATTTATTTTTATATGATTGAAAAAAAAAATTGATTTTTTTTTAATTAGTGGAAATACATTACAAGTTTGAGAAATTAATTCTTAAAAACATTTTATATAATTGAAGAAAAAAAAATATTTGATTTCATTTTCTAAGTAGAAAAATATTACAAGTTTGAAAAAATATTGTTTTGAAACAAAAAAAAAAATATTCTTACAAGTTGAAATTTTTTTTATATGTTAAGACCTGCAATTATTCATTCAAGGTTGATTGCTACACCATGTACATATGTATAACTTGAATATTGCATTCGTTTTAATATGACAAAATACATTCGAAAATTTCTAAGGAAATTGAATTCGCTGTTGTAAAAATAAAATCACTAGAAATATTTTTTGGAAATGTGAAAATCGCTATGCTTTTGGAAGAATAAATAATTGTAATGCTTAATTGGTGAAAACTATTAAAAGAATAAGAACGCACTGAAAATAATCTCCACAGTGAAATAATCATTGGAAAACAACTCAGTTTAAAAAAGTAATAACTATGGTCTTTTTCAAAATGTAAAATGTTATGGTGGAATGATTGCGAATAGAAAAAATTAAGTCTTTAAGTGTGTGTGTGTGTGTGTGTGTGTGTGTGTGTGTGTGTGTGTGCATGAGAAACGAATAGAATAGAATAACTTTGTAGACAGTTCAAGTTCGGGAAAAAATAAAAAATAAATAAATCGTCGACAGTGGTTTTGAAATTAATTAGGAAATTAGTTTCAAATAAAGATTTAAATCGATGTATCTTCTTTAATTAAGTTTTTGGGCGATAAGATTATTACAAATGGTTTTGTTGTGATATCTAACATTTTATCAGCGATAAAAGAGGTCACATGTGTTTACAGCCGTTAGTATTGAGTTGAAATCTTACCACGTGAATTCCATGACTCACTATGATAAGATAAAATCTGAGATAAGCCTAAGTTTCATCTTTCATTATCCGTTGTGCTTTCGATGTGGATGGACGCTTAGCGAAGAGAGTGTTGGTTGCAGTCAGAACATTCTAGGAAGGCATGGAAATGAAGTTTGGATAATATTACATTTTATGCCGTTGTTAAATTTAAAATCGACGCATATTTTGTAATATTATTCATTATCTTCAATAATGCATCAATGCATAAGTATTTGAGGAGTCTTTTCCTACAAAGGTTGGATTTTTGACTTTAAAATATTTTTTTCTTCGTATGATAAATTTACTATTGATTCCGTTTTTTTTTTTTTTTTTTTTTTTTCACGAAGATTGTATGTGTCTGTTCCTATCTGTTTATGTTGATCATGAACTAGTATTAAATTAATTCGAAGTTTAATGAAAATTCTTAAAAAGGAGCAAATATAGTACTTGTGATAGGTCTAAAATTGTGTTAAGCAAACTTTTTATTTTATTCTGTTGGGGATTTTATATGAGTGTGTATATTCTTGAAATGATATGAAATTTTGTAAAAATATCTTTTGTAAGTCTTGGTTGTGATGTGGGAGTGTTTTGTTGGAAGCTTCTTCAGTTATACAAAATTGAAGCCGACTTGAATGAAATTTGCGACTTTGAATTTATTTGCATGCGAATGAAAAATTAATAAATAAAACTGAAATTTATAAATTGTATTGAAAACTCTGTTAATGAAATTAGTTGGCTGTAAAGTAATAATTTAGAAAAAACTTGTTAACTTTCGTCTTGGAAAATAACTATATTGAAAGAGTTGTATTTTGAATATAATAGCGGGAACATTTTTCATCACTTTGGTAAATGAATGATAAATAGTAAAACGCGTGAGAATATGTTAAAGTAAAATAAAATATTATTGGGAAAATGAAATAGTCAAAGTGATTCAAATTCATGAAAATTTTGTTTTATTCTAACAAGAGTGCTTGTATGAAAAAATAAATAAAGTAATACGATAAAATGACTAAGTTAAATACTAATCAAAAAATAATTATTGGAGTTGATTAAATAAAATGTGATAAATTAAATGAATCTCTTGAAAAGCATATGTAGTGATGAAATGTAACTTGAGTGCGAAATTTGCTTACTGGAAAAAATTAATTAAGTTGATTTTTAAAATTCGTGAAAATTTGTTAATGATAAGTGTTAATTACTACTAACAGTAAATTGATTGCAAGTTTTGAAATTCGTGCAAAGAATCAAAGTTGTAAAAAATGATAAAGTTTGAATTGCATGAAAAAGAAAATCAAAATTCGAAAAATATTTTAAGTGTAAATATGTATGAAAATACAATTGAACTCCTAAATGATGAAAAAAATAGTTTAAGTTGGAAAAATGCTAAAGTCGAGTACACTTGTAAATGAATAAAAGATGCAAAAGTAATTAGAAATCAAAAGGTATAAAAATAAACTAAGTCTACAAATTGCTAAAAATAGACAAAAGAGCTTTAAAATAGTCAAAGACCTAACTAGAAAAAAATAATCGAAATCCTAAATGTATGGATGTGAAAAAATTTCCAGTCCAAAAATGCATGAAAGAAAAATCTAACTTGTGAAAAATATTCAAAGTCTGAAATGATTAAAAATAGTGAAAGACTAAGAGAGTGAGAAAATAATCAAAGATTAAAAGACTTTAGACTAGTCTAAGACTAAAACGGTAAAATAATCCTCGAACTCTAAAATGCTTGAAAATAAATCAAAACGCGTGAAAATATCCTCGTAAAAGTTTGCGAGAAAAAACAACTAAGTCCAGTATGACCGAAAATAAATAAAATTCGCGGCAAAATATCTAAAAACGCGCGAAAATATCCTCGTAAAAGATTATGAGAAAAAGGTGACGAAGTCCGAAAACGCGGGGGAGGGGGGGGGGGGAATATAAATGCGCGAAAATATCCTCTTAAAAGGTTACAAAAAAAAAAAAAAATGACAAAGTTCGAAAACGCGCGAAAAAAACGACAAAATGCGCGAAAATACCCTCGTAAATGGTTACAAAGAAAAAATGACAAAGTTCGAAATACGTGAAAACAAACTAATTCTGAAAACTGTGAAGTTCGAAAGGCGGAAAAATAAATTAAGCTGTAAAAATGAAAAAAGATGGAAATACGTGAATAAATCAAAGTTTGGGTGTTCGATTCCCAACTCCGATACTCTGTAAAAATAAAAATAATTAAATTCGCGGAAAATATTCAAAGTTCAAATATGTAGGAAAATAATTGAAGATCAAAAGACTGGAAAATAGTCTAAGACCTAAATGAAAAAAAAGGTTGATAGGGTGTATTTAATACACCTGGTTGGTTGGTGGGACCATCATCTTTTAATTAATTATTTTTGTGAAAACCTTCGTTACAAAGAAAAAATCACGGAAAATATTCTAAGTACAAAAACGCGGGAAAATATCTAAAACGCGCGAAAACTATTCGTAACCTTTCACGGTAAAATGACAAAGTCCAAAAAATGCGGGAAAATATCTAAAACGCGGTGGTCACCTTCTTCAAGTTCGAGGCGCAACCCCAAGGTCATCCCCAAGGTCGGAGGGGGAGTGGGAGGCGGCTATGAGCCGGATTGCAGATGCATAGCCGCAGTGCCGCCGGCTGGCGTTGAACTGTCCTTATTCCCCTACTACCATGGAAACACAAAATAAGTTTAAGAATTGAAAATGAGAAAGATGAAAATAAACAATGGATTCAAAACGCGTTACCGTGGAAATCTTAATATATAAAAATCAATGTCCTGAGATAACATATATATATATATATATATATATATATATATATATATATATATATATATATATATATATATATATTAGGGTGGTCCTTATTTTTGAAGTTGCAGATATTTTACGCGACGCCCCCTCAATTTGTTCCATTGTACAAATAAATGATCCTTGCAAAATTTAAAGTCAATCCACGAATATTAACACGTGCCCCTAGGGCTCCCTTTTTTGAATTTCGAAGAAAAAATTGCAGATTTTCTCATTTTTATGTAAAAATATTCTAACGTTTTATATTTAAAGTAAATTTGAACCTCAATAGGTGCTGCTACTTCCAGACCGATCATTCTCTCACTTTCATTCTGTAAAATGTAACATGTTACAGAGAATAAAATGTGCACCAATGGCCTTGGGTCAAGCGTACCGCTCTTCTGCGCTAGTTCCAACCAAGCGGCAGGGGAACGTTTCTTCCCATCAAGATGGACACAAGGGATTCTATAGGCCATTAATGAATGATCTTTGACAACAACAAATTGCCTCCTCAAGGCTTTGATGGTGTTGATTTACAAAATTCCCTGTGTTTGTAATAGGTGTTGCAAATCGAGTCGCAACGTTTCAATGCTATAAATATAAATAATTACAATTATATTTTAATCCGCTGTTTTTTATTTATAAAAATACCTAAATGCTTACGCAAGTTTTAATTTATAAAATATAAATTTCGAAAAATCCTCCTAACTAATTCGATTACTCCTAACATAAAAATTTACTGTGTTTTAAATAGCTAAAATAAAAATTATATTACATTACATTTGGATATATATTACATTTGGATTGCAATCATCATGCACTTGAAATCGTACTGCAGAGTGTGTCCTTAAAGAAGTTCTTGCCTTTCTTAGTTCTAGATCAGATATTCATTTATTTAAGCGCTTCAAAATTTTGCGGAAAGATCTCCATCATTCAGACTTTATAACATTTTAATCAAGTACACATACCACTTAAAGTCTAAAAGACGAAGTTGATGACATATTATTGTTTGTAAAAAGCGGTATTGAGGAAGATTACAGAGAATTCTCATAACTTGTAATAATATTTCCTGGTGAATTTCCTCCTGCAGGGATATATTTTCGACAACTTGGAGCTTATCCCTGAGCCACATGGGTGGTAAAAGGAATTTTTGTTTGAAAATTTGTATATTTAGGAAACAATTTAAATTGAGCTTACATGAAAAGAAAGCCTTTCAATGCTGTTTTACAATTAAATGCTGTATGAAGATATGGTTTTTCGCAGCAACTCAATCGAGGTCCCTTTGAATAATATAATATGTCTGAAAAACTAGCAGCGTACAAAATGACGACAAACATGCAGCAGAAGCAGTGATTGGAAAATTCATAAATCACTTATGGTATTTAGGGGATAAACTTGTAGCTTTGTCCGGATTGGATGAAGGAATTAACTTTGAAGCTAGGAAAAGACTAGTTCAAACTAGTATGTTGTGGCCATCACGAAACTTTCTTCTATATTTTTCTTTTTTTTTCTGATCCCTCCCCATGCTTGACGAGGAAGCAATATTCCCAACAAAAACAAAATTACACATGCAAAAACTTGACTACCATCCCAATGTCTGAATTATTTTAAAAGCAAAGCAAAAGAGCGAAAACTGAAAGTTATTTTAAAAGCCTTGCTTGAATGAATTACAAATATTTTATTTGTTAACAAACATAAGATGGCAACAGTTAAAAATTTTAAATCATTGAGATAATATTTCCTACCATTTCCATACAATTAAAATCACGAGAAATACGCAGACGACAATCTATTACGATTTATCTTTCTTATTGTTGCATTAATAAAAATATTTTTATTCGCAAAAAAAAAAAAAAAAAAAAAAAAAAAAAAAAAAAAATCAACACCTCTTGGAGCGATTGGCGTCAAAATAGAACCAAAGCCTGTTTACATATGGATTCACATATATTCCAAATTTCAACCAGAACGTAGCATTACTTCTTGAGATAGGGCACTCAAAATGGAAAAAAAGAACGGGTGATTGCGCTACCCCCCTTTTTAGCTGTTGACACAAAAATAAAATCAGTTTTTATACCCACTAAGGGCTACTTGCCGATAAATTTTTCTTTCATTCCGTTCATTATTTCTTGAGATACAGCAGTCACAATTGACGACAAAAAACGTTCTATAGCTCAACCCCCGTTTGAGTTATTGACACCAAAATTGAATCAGCACCTGTTCCTGTTAGTACCAACATATGGACCAAATTTTGTTTGATTCCGCCAGTAACTTCCTGAGGAATAGCAAGCACGCGTAACTCGAAAAACGTCCCATTGCTCCACCCCCCTTGGAGGAATTCGCGCCAAAAACTAATGGGCACAAGTTCACATAGGGGCACATATGTGTACCAAATTTCGTTCGATTTCATGCGGTAGTTTTTGTTGTAGAGCGGCCACAAAAAACTGGTCACACACAGACGTGACACACATACATACACACACACACACACACACACACATACATACACACACACAGACAGACAGACATTTTCCAAAAATAGTCGAAATGGACTCAGCACACCTCAAAACGTTCGAATCCGTCAAAATTCGAAATTCGAAAATTTGCACGAATCCAATACTTTCTTCTATATATTAGATATAGAAGAAAGTAAAAATGCTTGTGATAAGAAAGAGGTGGCTGATGACTGTTTAAGATAACAGTAGATGATTTGGAATACTTTCTTACTAAAGATCTTCCTCTTCATAGAATCAATTACGAGTCAATAAAACTGTTTGATAAGTTACAAATACTAAAAGATTTTTTCCTATTTGATCCTGATTCACGGCAAAGTGAAGGAAGTTATTTAAAGGGAACAGAGATCGTTAAAATACTTAAAATTGTGAATGTTACAACTGAAAGAAGAGCACAATATCAATAGAAGAATTTCACAACTAATTTACCAAATATGAGTCACAAAGAAATTTATTTTACAGACCGTCCAAGACTATCGGAAAAAATACACACTTTCGAGATACATTGAGAAAAGCGTACGATTAAGGAAAGTTTCTAAAGCATTATTTCATTCTTATTCAACGTAAAATCTTTAGATGATATAAAGTAATTTTAAAAATTAATTTTAGTGCTACCTCAGTGTAAAAATACTTTGTAAACCTAGGAGAAACGATGTACTGGGTCTGAAACAAAAACTCGGAAGATTTGTGAGAAAATTATCAGAAGTGTTGAAGTTCAACGGCCTAGGGGCACGTGTTATTATTGACCGATCGAGTTCAAATTTTGCACACGTTACTTTTTGTTATAGTGCCACAAAACTAGGGGCCGTCACTTGTTGAATTCCGAGAAAAAAAAAATTTCCCATATAAATAAGGACCACCCTAATATACATATATCAACGCACAGCCGAAACCGCTGAAGCTTCAGACTTGAGATTTGGCAGGCATGTCCGCATGATTACAAAAGTAACCACTAAGAAAGGATTTTTCTAAATCTCAATTAGCTCGGGAGAAATTAATTAAAACCCCTTAATTTCTGCGAAATTAAAAACCTGGCATTGAAATTCAAATCCCTTATTTTCGAAGGCTTTCCTCCATTCAAATCATTATTGAGTACTTCATCTCAACTTTTGGTCGATAGCGAACTATAAATTTGATATTGTTTTTGTTTCTCACGTGATTCTTCGAGGCTTTTCTCAAGTCAAATCATAGTGTTTCTGTCTTTTGCTTTTATTTTTTCAAAACTAGAAACGAAGTTTTTAAGAACATCATCACAGGCGGACTATCCTTTTGAATTTAGAAGAGTTCAGTTTCCTGTTAAAGTTTGCTTTGCAATTATAACCATTAATAAGTCACAAGGACAGACATTAAAAGTAGCAGGGATCGATTTAAGAGAAGACTTTTTTTCACACGACCAATGTTATGTAGCTTGCTCCAAAGCCAGTTCAACAAGCAGTTTAATAATTTTAGCACCAGAAAAAAAACTAAAAACGTTGTATACAAAGAAGTTCTAGCTTAAACATAGATATAACAATAAAATGTGGATGACCTGTGTTTGCAAAGATAATCAATACTTTAAAGGAATCGTTAATAACAGTTAAAGATCGGTTAAGGACAAGGGCATATATATATATAAGGAGTCCAGGGTCCCCGGGATCCTCCCCAAATTAGAAAAAGTTATAGGTAATAAGTAATTATTATTGGGGATTTTCGAAATTAGGTCCACCAAGCACTGTTAACCCTGCTAATTCCATTATCCGAGCAATGCCGGGTACGGGAATTCTAATGCAAAATAAAATGGTTAAAAACTTGAATAAAGAACAGATTTTTGAACTTCATTTAATTCGCTTGTAACTTTTTTCTAATGGAGATAGAGGGTTAAACCTCCGACCTTAGGTCGAGTTAAATCTGAAGTAAAAAAAGCAGCTCTATCCAATGCTGTCAAAAAGAAAACTGTGGAACAATTCTTTCACTTTTTATTGATGGATTTAATGAAGATAGTAGTGCCTAAATTTTAGCTAAGTCTAAAAATATTCGAGCTAAAAACGTAAAAAACTCCCTCCGCAATGACGTTAGAGCATTGGAGCAAATTGCGTAGAACGCAAAAAATTCTTCCCTTTCCAACGATATATAATATTATTTGCGAGTAATTTTTTACCCCCATATTCGGGAATTTGTGAAAATTGGGCCTAAATTGGAATAAAATAAGAATTATTCATCGAATTGTTTTCGAACTGGTCTGCAAACCTTCTCAGGACTTAAAGGAACAAACTGTGAAAATTTTAGCAAAATCGACCGGGTAGTTTTCGAGTTTTGCGAGTTCAAACACACAGACGCTTTTTGGAGGCATCATTTTATACTATGTAGAGATAAAAGAAAGTAAAAAACTGTTTACATAAATATGTCAGCAGCTCCAACGTAGAAACGATTATTTATCTAACCTTTTTTTTGTTAAAAATGAAGCTTGCTAAGTGGTTTCTATTATGTACTGTATGCTTTTCTTTTTTTTTTGGTTAAAAATTTTTTTGAAACCCACGTTTCGGTGGCCCTTGGGTAAACTTGGTTTAGTAGAGGGTACTCCAAAATAATGCTTTAAAATTGCTTTTTATGTTTTATTTTTACAGAAAAAGTAGTTTTCGTCATTTAAATCAATTTTTTTCTACCCGATTGCTCATTTCGTTTTTTCTTTTATCATTAAGGTTTTCCTTTTCTTTTACTTCACTAAAATGAAAATATCGACCTCTATTTCTAAAAAACTGGAGAGAAGTGCCCCCTCTGCATTGGCATCGGCCCTGAATAAAGGCTTTTTTCATCTGTCTATATTACGTCTAATAATTAAGTTTAACTTACTCAAAGAAAGAAAACAGTATTTTTCTTTTTAATAACAAAACGATTTATTTTGTACATAGAGCAGCTCTTGATAACCAATCGCAGCGGTCCCTCTTGGTTTTTCGAAAGGAGTGGAACACATACACTTGACTTTCTAGAGCAAAGGCCTTTTTTACATTAAGTCTTTTATTTACCGTTAGCCGTGCTACTGCTGTATCTGAGATCTGAGTGCCGTAATGAGTTTGGTATTTTCTTGCTTTTCTGCCTTAACTTCGACTTCGGGGTGATATTTTTTTCTCCTCATTACCATTATATTAGGCGTATTCGGAAAGTAAGTACCGTTTTGAAAAAAAAAAAAAAAAAAAAAAAAAACTAAATATATAACCTCGATTTAACGATTGTCAAGGGATTGGGAAAAGTTATAGTTAAATTAAGAATATCTTTGAACAGTGGCGTAGCTAGACCCGACTTTCGGGGGGGGGGGGGGTTACTTCTTTTATATATATATATATATATATATATATATATATTATATATATATATATATATATATATATATATATATATATATATATTATATATATATATATATATATATATATATATATTATTATATATATATATATATATATATATATATATATATATATATATATATATATATGTATAATCGCTTGGAATTTTTTCCTTTTCTTTTTTTTTCTTTCTCTTCTCTCTTCTTTTTCTCTTTTTTTTTGAGACTAACTTTTCGGGGGGGGGGGGGTTGTCCCCAAAACCCCCCCCCTTAGCTACGCCCCTGTCTTTGAATAGGGGAGCATAGAAATTCAATACAGCCAAATCCGGACCACTGAAATGTATCATTGTACTGGGGAAGTCGTTAAATCGGGTATCGTTAAATCGAAGTTATACGTTAAAATTTATTCTCAAGCTAATTTTATTTTTACATGAAAGAGCATACATTAAACTATTTTTCAACATAGTTGACTCCCATGTTCAAACTCTAGTCGTGGCAGGTTCTAGCTTTTCTATACCTTCTTTATAAAAACTCCCCGCTAACGAAAACCGAATTTCGGAAAATTCATCTCAAACCGTCTTCAATGAGAAACGTCTATTTTCATGGATTTTTTCATTAATTTTCTTTACCAGATCATCGTTAACAACAGAAGTCGGAGCCTTATCATGGACATTTGTTTGTCCATCATTAAACGTTCTAACCCACATCTCGCCATTCCATCCCTCGTCGTGTCTTGCCCGTAAACATCTTTAACTTGACGATAATTTTCAGTCATTGTGACATACCTTATGCTCACAAATCGAATTACAACACGAATCTCTCAGACGGCGGAATCTGTAATTGGTTTTAACATTTTAAATGTGTACAACTGGCTGAAAACACAACTAAGAGCAACCTAAATAGCATCGAGATCCAGTGAACATGGAAGACTAGTGCATGTGTGCGGAAAGCCGACAGCAGCGTTGCGGCTGCAGCTAAATGAAACGGTACACTTTATTTGATATACAGTATAACCTCGATTTAACGATTTCCACAATTTAATGATACATTTCACTGATCCGGATGTGACTGCATTGAATGTCTATGCTCCACGATTTAACGATATCCTTGATTAAACGATAACTTTTTTCAGTCCCTTGACAATCGTTAAATCGAGGTTATACTGTATAAGTGAATTTTCGAAACGTAGGGTAGACCGGGGCAAGATGACTATGTTAACAATTTTTGTTGTTTATTAATTCATTTTTAAGGATAGTAAAATTAATTTCACATGAGCTGTTAGAGTAGTTCTTTGTGGTATTAAATATATTACCATTTAATTTTTCAAATAAAAATAACGAAGGATATTTTTATTTTTTCATGACCTTAACAAATCGTCATCTTGCCCCAGTACTGGGGCAAGATGACTTTGACCTTGGGGCAAGATGACAACGTTGAAAAAAGTTGAACACATTATATGTTTTGAATATGTTGCCTAGTTTTAAAAATGATAACTGTGTTTTAACATCTTACTAAGTGTCAACTTAAGCGTAACTCATTGGAGCGTAATGTTGAAGTGTTAAATTTTGCAGCGAACAATAGACACAAGTAAAAATGCCATTTTCATAACTGGAACATGCCTCATGCCATCATTCTTGACTTTTATAGCATTGGGTCCGTTCTTCTGTTGGAGAGTCACAATATTCCTCTTTACAAGCAGGGCATCTTATAACACCATGTTTTGAAGTTGATGCAACTGAATCGCTTGTCATGAATTGGACCTAATAGACTTGGACCTAAAGGAACTTAGTTTGAGTTTTTTTACTCCTTTTTTGAGCTTTACGAGCTTATTTTCCCTGTTTTTTTTTTAAATAATCCTTTTTGTCCTTCTGCTTTGCTCTTTGTTCTGACATTTCTTTGACGGGTGTGCTTGTAAGAATGTTTGAGCTCAGTTTTCTGCCTTTTTTTTTTTTTTGAGCAATCACGATTGCTTATTGCTTTCATTTGAATTTTGCCTAATTTGTGTCTATTAGGTCCAATTCATTTGACTGTTTTGATGTGCTATCATTTCATTTTCCCACCAGCATCCTCTGCAGCACCACCGTCGGCCGGCCGCCTCACGATGCTGCTTCTCTAGTGAGCAAAATCTCCAGGTTGCGTCAATATCCTACACTTACACGCATACACACACATACACACACCTACACACACACATACATCTACACACATACACACACATACGTACACCTACACACATACACAAACACATACACACACTCAAACACATACACAAACACCTAGACACAACTACCCACACACTCATGCCTGCACACTGACACAAAAACATGCCTACACACATACACATTCCCCCCCACACACAAGCACTCATACACACAACTACCCACACACTCATACCTGCACACAACCATAAAAAACACATGCCTACACACACATTTACACAAATACACATACCCCCCCACACACACATAAACACACACGCTTACACACACACACTCGTGATTGCGAAAAACATAATTTGAATTCAAGATGTCAAAATTCAAATTAATTTTTTTTCTCACATTGTGTTGCTTTAGGCAATGCATTGAAATCAGAAACACTAACAGGCTTCTTTGGTGCATCGGAATCAGCATTTGCCATAACTTCTGCTTCGTCTGGAGGGTTTTTATTTTGCATTTCCACTCCCAAGGTCTGAGGATTAGCACTATTATTCTCAGTTTAATCGCCAACAACATCATAGTCCGCTAAAAACAAGAGACTAATGAGTCTTGATCCCTCATTCTTTAAACCCTTTATCGTCATTTCCAACTGTAGCTGGTTTGAAGTAAGGGGTGCTCAAAAGCCCACCAATTTTTTTGTCTGCGATAGTTTGTCTTAGAAAAAGTTGTTACATGCTTGGCTATAGTAGATTTTTAATGGGCAGAAAAATGACGCATCAGGAGCTAGAGACGATGCGATGTGTGGGGTGGGGTGGCAACCCAACAGCATGATAATGTGTTTCTCACTGCAATATAAGATAACCAGCAAAGTTATGCGAGATTTATGATTTTCAATAATCAACAGAGCAAGTGATTCTTTGCTTGGTTTAATTCAGTCAACTAGTCATTTGGTCAACTAGTTTATAAATAGCCTCTGGTCACCGGCTTTCTAACGGCACCTCCCTTGATTCAATGCGTCCTTTAACCTAAGAGGAGAAGGCAAGATGACGAGCTCGTCATCTTGCCCCGTGTTTCTTCCCGTCATCTTGCCCCGGACTGCCTGTTTGAACGGATTCTTCTCCATTGCCATAAAAGAAGGCGATTAATTGACATATATTCATGGTAATAGGCAGTATTTAAACTAAGTTACTCATAAATACTAAAGAGACACGATATAACTTATCTGTATCTGTATCAGAGCTTATTTACAAATTCATAAAAGTTAGATCGTGGCAAAGGTGAACAAGCAGAGCTTCAGAACTAACACAAATATGGCGATTTCAGCGTCTCTAAACTATTACTGAACGAACAGAGGAGAGGAGACCTTATAGCATGCATTAGATGCTGTTAACTGGGGGAAACGGAAAAAATAAGGAATTCGTCATCTTGCCCGGATCGTCATCTTGCGCCGGTCTCCCCTACTCGTGGTTGTCCAATAAATGTGTACGTGGACCACCGACTGCAGCGTTGCAGCGGCGCTGCAATACAATAGAACGGTGCCGAATACGCCTCGTAGTTGCTTCGTTATGGTATTCCTTAATTTATTTTGAACTAGTGGTATCCGCACGGCTTTGCCCGTAATAGAAAAATTAAAAGGTCTTTTGGTTCGCCTGTATATTTACAAATAATGTATGGTGAATTTTCTCGCCAATTGGTTCGTATCCATGTTACAGTTCCACGTTATGATAATTTTGTATCTCGCTAATTGGCTTGTGCCCATGTTACGGTTCCACGTTATGATAATTTCGTAATTTACTCGTCCATCTAATGGTAATTTTGTTCTTAAAATTAGAATAGAAAAAGAACAAAGTCGAATTTTCGAAAAATCGCTTCGAGGTGCACACCCCCATGCTACAAACTAACTTTGTGCCAAATTTCATGAAAATCGGCCGAACGGTCTAGGCACTATGTGCGTCACAGAGATCCAGACTTCCTACAGACATCCTCCGGACATCCAGACAGAGAGACTTTCAGCTTTATTATTAGTAAAGAAGATTTGTTTTGCCTATACATAAACTTAATTATATTTCTTTTCTTTTTCAGCCCATTTTTTATCATTTGTGTGTGCGTACCTTTTTTCGTCCCATTTTTTAAAGACAAAAAACATTTTTGCCCTGTTTGTGGTGAACTATTGGGTACAGTGGCACACTGTTGATCGATCCCGGTAGAAGTTTTAATGAAGACATTACTGGAATTTTTTTAATGCAATACTAAGCCTTTTGGCTTATGTCTTTTACTGTGTCGACGTTTCGTCTTTAGATTTTAAGAGATATTAAATGCTTTTTCATTATGATTTAAAGTGTAATACTTTGCTGCGTTAACAAGTCTGAATCTAACAAAATATTTTTGAAAAAATTAAAGATAGAAACCCCGACTTCAAAACAGCAAATTAAAATTGCTCTAAGAACTAAAAAATAATTTTATTCTTTAAACACCATCGATAATGCTTTCACACATAATTTTTGAAGTTGGCACAAAAACGAAAAGTAAAATCATCTGTTCATATTATTCCAAAAAAACCAATCAATGTTAGAAACGAAACTTTTGTACCGTAACACAACAATATGGTGTCATCAATGTGTATTGTATGCGAGTGGTATTGAAGCACCTGGGTCAGTTTAAATTTATAATTGAAGGGCTCGGGACAAGAATGTGATATGCCACATAATGTGAATTTTTCAGTAGGCCAATTTCAAACTTATAAAACATATCTGTGTAATTTTTCAAAGGTATTATACATCCTAAATTTTGAAATACTAAAACCAGATGTGATTTTCTCCATAGGACACAATCCATTGTCATAATTATTTCAATTTTAGTTAGGAGAAACAAAAATTGTGTTCGAAAGGTCACTCCTTGTGGCTTGTCATATTTCTGCCCCGAGCCCTTCAATTGCAGTTGAATTCCAACTACAAATGATTTTATCTATCGTTTTTGCACCGACTTCAAAAATTATGTTTTAAAGTACTATCGGTGGTGTTCAAAGAAAAGAATTATTTTTCTCTTTTTAAAGCAGTTTTGATCTGCAGTTTTGAACGCGGTTCTTTTATTTTTCAAAAATATTTTATTTCGTTCTTTTCAGTGTAAATGTATTTCATAAATTGTATCCTGTTACTATCACGAAACTCTACTTTATTTTTTTCATATAAATGCGCATACCTAAAAAAAAAACTATATACAGTAAAACCTGGCTACTACAATACTGTTGGGACCCCCCCCCCCCAAAAAAAAAATACCGTAATAGATAGATTATCGTTTATAGACAGTTTGATCACTCATGCTAACATTTTGTTGGGGCCCAAAAAAATAGTAATAGTTGGTTATCATTATAGACAGCATAGTTATACACAGGTTTCACTGTACGTGCCTAAAACTTTAAGCAGTTGGCACTTAAAATTAATCATTATTTCTGCCTGGGATTCACTTGTGTGCTAATTTAATTAGAATCATTTAAATACTAATGGGTTCCCAAACATTTTGGTTTTGTTATCGATGTCGCACCTCTAATTCATAAGAAGAGGTATCGAAAGAGTACCTATTCTGTGCTAATTAATAGCTCAATTAACATTTTTACTTCTTTGATATTAAATTGGCCTTTATTTTCAAACACTAAACGTTTTTTTAATTTCCGCGAGCAAGCTAATTTTTAATTTTTTTTATTTATGAGTAAAGTAATTGGAATTTCACTGAGCATTGTTTGTGGTTACTTCTAGCCGGTAACACTTTTATGTAGAAGTGAAAAAAAAAGGTTTTGATGTTGGAAAATATTTTTGTTTATAAGTAACATATTCTGGAGAATGGTCCATTTATTCCCATTCGCCATGCTTGTAAGCTCTCCCTTTGCTGCGTAAAAAGCTTTCGGAATCTTCATATATTTAAACAATTTGAAAACATTATTGATAATTCAGAATACCAGTAAAGGGTTGTTAGCAATTTATTAACTGCATATATTTATAGAAGAAACGGATGGAAAACGTGTAAATATTAGTTTTTCTTTTGCACAATATGTACATTTTTCGCAATTTTACAAAATGGGTTTTTAATTGTCCTACTGGGAGCTTAAGAGGGGATAGCGTGTTTCCTACAGTTAACTTCTAAAGAACTTAGAAATAAATATATCAGCATATCGTGGTACATTTAAGTTCGTTATTTTGTCTTTATCCTAAAAATAAATGTCTCAAACTCTGTCACATGGCGTTTAAACGCTTTCTGAACTAAAACTCGTGTTTGATAAACTATGAAGTGATATAAATATGGTCATGGTAATGGTCTGGTTTCCGGGAGAGTCGTTAAAAATCTTTTTGAATCAATCCATAGGTCCCTTGAAAAGGTAGTGCTTTCTAAATGAATTTTGCATTAGTTTATAGTGCTGTTAATTATGAATCTTGAAATGAGTACAATTGAATAAAAATAAAACTTATTCTCAGTATGGAGTATCCTTGTTGCTATGAACATTCCAAAATGGACAATGCCTTGTCATGCAACGTTCAATTTTGATTTTCGTTGTGAGTATTTAGATTCAGTCTTCATTGTTTCAGTGTTAATGATTGCATCGTATTATTGAATAATCACTAGACTCTGTGTTTATCCTGAACTCGTATCGGTTTTATACAAACTTACGACTACACGGAAAGAGCTGAGAAAGGGGATAAACTCATATGGGCCTAAACTCTTAAAAATATGGTTGACAAATGAAGAAATTTGTGCCAAATAGAATTCCGATAGAAATTTCTTGAAAAGAAATCATCCTCATGTATATAGTAGCGAGTTCACTGATCGAGAAATGCTAATGTCATCAACCATGAAACTCATGCCACGGCATGAAAATCAGGCAATATGTTTTGGTTATGGTTAATCCACTGAAGCTAGGGTTAAAATTTCAACTGTCAAGATATCACCAAACAGGCAATTGCTTCGCTCAAATGTAGAAGCAAATTTCTCCCGGCATATCTTGACGAGCAATTTTCTAGTTTAGGAATAAAAAAAAGAGTTTCGATGTACCTCAAAAGAGTACCAATGTCAACGGGCGCCGGAGAGTACGAACTGCATCTACTGTTTTTTTCGGGTCGTATAACCGCTTGGACGTAGCGTCGCATGAACAGAATTCATTCGAAATGGGGTTGTTTCCTTCAGTCAAACGTACTACTTTTAGTCACTGAAATTGATAGAATGAGTAAAAAAAAAAATAACATGGACCCAGAAAATACTTTCATTTTCCCAACAGTTATTTTTTAATTAATTTTTTAAAATGTCCGATTTTGAAAACAAGGTGTAGTCTTTATGACCCAGCACTTTGCGCGTCGGGTTTTGGGGGGAAGGGGGGGAAGACGAAATAATCCTCTATTTAAGTAAAAATAATTTCTATTACTTAAAAAAAATTCTGAAACCTCGCAGAAACCACTCTATAATAGTAAAACAATAAACTCTCACATAAAAAAATTCTAATTAACCGGGGTGTACAGGCGGGGGGGATGGGGGGGGGGGTGTCCATGGAGCAGCTTTGCGTCATTGGAATTTTTAAGGCAGTTTTTTCAAGGGGTATTTCTTTCTTTATTGAGGACTTTTATTCTTGATGGGTACTCCGTCACACTTAAGGGGTGCGCCATCGCTTTGAGGGGGGGGGGACCCTGAATTTACATTCCAAAATCACAGTGAGTGCACATTTGCAGTGAAGTTCACGAAAAAATTTCCCTGACTTAAACTTTTCCGAAGTACAAAATGTCTCACAAATGATATGGTAATGTCAGAATGATAATTCTAAAAGATCTAAGCGAGCTCAGTAACCAAATTATTTGTGACTGGAGTTATTAAACTGTTTAGAGCGCTGGAAAAAAAAATTCCTGTGCAGCATAAAAAAGGTCCAAATTGACCAAAGTTTCCCTACTTTTTCTTGATTAACTTACTTCAACTTTTCTACAATCTTTTGCCATCACCGTAAGGGTGGGACAAACCGGAATTGCCAATAGTGAGACGGGCAATGCTGCAATTCTGCACCCTCTAAGTCGGTGGGGGTTCTCATTTGCAAACACCAAGCTACCTCTCTTTTACGCAGCTGGTTATGTGAATTATGCTAAATATGCGGACACATACTTGCAACTCTATCTGAAACTTTTGAGTACATTATGCGATAAAAAAAAATTTGATCACATCAAACATCAGCTATCCATCGATCTAACGCAGTGACAAATTCAGGTGGTCTAGAACCTGTAGTGATTCAACGATAGAACAAGTCTTGATGAGAGCAATGAGCAATACATCAATAGAATGCTAAATATTTACACCTTTTTGTCTCTCAGTTTGGAAATCTCAATCCGTTTCTAAAGCCCCAGAAGTTTCTTCCCTCTCAAGTTGGTATGGGTATTGCTCGCTGATGATAAGGTGAGTTGCGATAAGACCTTTAACGTTCGGGTAGTAACATCAAATCATATTGAAGTCAAACAATTTTGTGGCATTTCTTTGTAAAGGAGGTAAGCAGTTATGTCTTTAGCTTCTGTTACGAGAGTAGTTACTATCTGTAAAGATGTGTAAGCCCAAACCATCTTTTACACCGAATGGTATGAACAGTAAAGATGGAATAACAAATTGCTGAAAACTTCTGGTACGAGTTATGCGCTGATCCTCCATCAGTATTCGATGAATCTGGTTTCAGAAGGAAAGAAATCCTGTATCGTTAAAGTACTATTATCTGAAGCAAAAGGTTCATCCAAAATCACAGAACGAACAGCTGGTGTCATATATGAGGCAGTGAGAAGCAAAGGGATGTAAGTGGGCATTTTCAAGTTTTGAATAAAACGCGTTTAAAGATAAGATCCTAGGTAGACTTTCATTGATTTTTTTTTCTAAATCATGCTGTATAGAAGCAACTACCAGGTCTACTAGGACTATTTCTTGCCCCAAGATATAGGAGAGGTTCACCAACCATTTGTACTGGTTATCTCCAAATTTTTAATTTTGCCCTTTGCTTCTCACTGCCTCATATGTAATAGAAGGAAGATACCCGCTTGAACATATTTTTGGTAATGATATGTAAGTTTCAAGGAAATATGCCAGCAATGCAGCGTGTAGATCACTTGTAAGTATGGGAAAGCTAGTGTCATTTTTGATGGGTGTAAAGAAAGCACCACAGAAATATAAATGAAGTCCTATTACAACAGCCAAGCCTTCTGCTCTAGAAGACTTTCAGCGTCTCAAATCTTGTGCTTGCTCTGAGGGGTTCATTGGATATAGTGAATGTTTGAAAAGTCTGAAAGTAGACTGAAGTGCTCAATTATATGCACAAACTGTGTTAGACATAGCTGCAACAACAACGATTTTGCTGAGGATCTAGATTCCAAAAAAACATCTTGATAATGAAGACTTTTTGTTACAAGCTTAGGAGAAATCATTTGAAAGCAAAAAACAGTTCAGCGTTATTTTTCTGGCCATTTAATCAAATGTGCACCATCAGAGGGGGTGGGGGGGGGGGGAGGATAGTATTTTAGTACATAATTTCGTTTTGGGACGTGAGCTACTGTTCTTATGGGGTGGACAGTCCTGATTTATGCATTTTAGATTTGCATGAAATAATACTTCTACTTGAAATAAAAGGTGGGGGGGGGGGGGGGGTGAGGATTTATTTTATTTGGCAGAGGGGGGGGGGGGTTGTAGCTTTGAGAGGAGGTGCACCATCGCTCTTGGAAAATGGACACACTTGATTTCTAACAATTTTCTTAGCATAAAATAATGTTTCCATATGAAATGTATGGAGGAGGGTTCGGGGGTACTGCTTCGCTTTACGGGGATAGGGGGGCTCTGTAGCATTTGTGGGTTTTATCATCCCTCTTGGGGTCAAACACCTTTAATTTTATGCTTTTAAATTTAGTATAACATAATATTCTCACTTTAAATTTATTCTAAAAATTCTGAAAAAATACTCAAAACTGCAATTTTTAGATGCCCCCCATTCCAAAACCCGACGCACAATGGGGTGGGACTTTTTACCTGTTCTCATTGGGAGGGTAATAAACAATTTGCACCAGGTTGAGCTTTTTTTTTTTTTGGATGTTTGGGTCCGACCCCTATTTTTACTGTACCATTTGGGATGTCACACGACAGAAACGTAAACAATGAAAGCGCACCGATTTAAGTATTTTTTTAAAAAAATATTAAGCTTGAACAAATTTTTTAAAAAAATGTCATTCTATATTTTTAAGCATTCTCTTTCAGAAAAAAATACTTTTAAAATTTTGGAAACAACCCCATTGTAGCTCCAAGTGTGTGAAATGTACTCTTACTCGGTCGGGAAGTCTCCAATGTTATTCCTTGGACAGTTTGATTTCCAATTAACTATTTAGCAAATTAATTAGACATACAATTGTGTCAATTAGCCAAGTAGAGAAAGATTGAATCATGTTGTAGTGAATGGAAACGAAATAAAGAGAACAACACTTTATTACTTATATTTTTTATTCTCATCATTTATTTATAGTTAATACTTTGCTTAGAAAAAGACTTCCTTTGGAACTCTTACCTCCGCTGACACATAATTCGCCGATTTCTTCCCATTTACAGTAACCTTTTTTTTAAAAGAGCTGATAAAAGCGAGTTGTATATTAATATTTTCTTTTCTTGGATTCTATTTATGTGTTGCAATAAAAACGAAAACTGTCGTCTTTAGCTTCAGTTCATTCAAAGTAGTGGAAAAAATAGTTGAAAAAAGTTGTCAATATTGTATCTTTAGAATGTTTAACAGCCAAACCAAAAGTGTGTTTTTTTCCCTCAAAATAATTAACTTTCAATTAAAAAAAAAAGTAAATTTAAGGGTAAATGTTTTAGGCTCCGTTATACAGTGTGGTAGTTAATTTTTTTTTTCGATTTATGAAGTTAAAATTTTTTTCTGATAGTTAAGGTTCGGATTTTAATGGCTCTTACCTGTTTGGCGATTTAAAAACTTTTTTTTTGGTATTTTTTCAGAATTTGAGGATTTTTTTTTATAAATAGGGGCGGTGCTAGTGACAATTTTAAACGAGGTGTAAAATTCCAATAATTTTTCATTGCATATCCATTATAAACCAAATCCGTTAAGTTTTCTTCAAATATTCATCAATTAAATTTGTAGATGTTGGAAGGAGCACTTTCAAATTTTAAAATCTTATTTAAACCAGGACTTAATTTATGTTAAAATTGATTCGGGCTCTACTCTTATGATCTTTAGAAATTATTTTAATGTGTAAATAGTCTGAAATCGACCTAATAAGTTAAAATTCACATAAAATTAATTGCATTTGGAAGCAAGTCCAGGAGCCGGGCTTCTATGCAAATTAAGCTCCGTTTCAGACCAAGAAATGTTTTTTTACACTTTTTCTACAAGAAAGCATTAATAATTATAAGATTAAAAGAAATCCATTGCAATGATGATTGGTTGCATATTTGCGAAATTATTTTTGAAACATAATCAAAAAACATTTTTAAAGGTAACACTAACGTGTCGTATTTTTTCCTTCTTCAACATAAATTTCTAAATTTGGTGAAAATGTGTCACATCATTTTCTCTTAATATATTTTAATACAATTTTTGGACTACTGTTTTAGAAGGGTATTCCTATTTAATTATTGGGAATTTTTTTTTTTAATTTTGAAGATATTTTTGATATCTTTTGAACGCATAAAAAAGAACAGAAAAAAAAGTATATTTAGGTTATCCAAATCCGAGCTCTACATCCTTATTAATAATGCGTCGAAAAATTTTCTTCCCTTTTCCTATACTACACTGTTTCGCTTTAATACTCTGATAGGGAGCAAGTTAGTTCATTAATTATCAGTAAAGTGCGTATTCTGTGTTGTAAACTTATCTAGGAAAATTAAATCCCACCAAAAGCATTCTGTAAAAAACTAGCCAAGTCTCGATGGAGCTGCTTGTTTATCTCTAAAAAGTAGTGAAATCTAGACAAAGTCATGACAAGTCTAAGGTTCCTTACTGCGATTTCTTTATTATTATAGTTAATGTTGTGTGACTTGGCCGTTAAACATTCTTTATACGTTAGTGGGTACAAGTCAATTTTGTTTACACGTTTTCCAAGTGGCAATTTTCCATCGTCAATGGGTAGCGGTTCTGGCGAAAGATTGGTGCAATGGTGTCATAGAGCACCTGGTTTTATACCCTTGTGTACCCTTTAACGGCCAAGTCACACAACATTAACTATAATAATAAAGAAATCGCAGTAAGGAACCTTAGACTTGTCATGACTTTGTCTAGATTTCACTACTTTTTAGAGATAAACAAGCAGCTCCATCGAGACTTGGCTAGTTTTTTACAGAATGCTTTTGGTGGGATTTCACTTCTTTTTGTAGAAACATTTAATTTGTGTAATGTTCGAGTAGACTAAAGTTAGGCTATATTAAATTAGAAGATGTGTCCCACTACGCTGGACTTTAGCAATGACAGTCGATTTTTTTATGTACCAATAGTAGAAGGGGGCATTACCATATCTCTAATACACCTGAGAGTTCTTCATTAGATACTTCAGCTTTCGATTTTTGACATCAAATGAAGCGGCCCGCCAAGTTGAATATTTTTTATAAAGGCGTTATGTCGATCGATCTCGAATAGTTTGGTTGGGCTCTTGTGTTTTCTAATCAGGGTCACTCGAGATCTTCAATTAGCCTAGTTTTTATAGTTTTCCCTTTATGTGGCCATCAAACCCTAACTCTGTACCAAATTTCACCTCTCTGAGTTTATGGGAAGTACTAGTTCTATTTTGATGATCATGAGTGAGTGAGTGTCATAAATGCGAAACTTTGCTTTCGCTTAACTTCGGAACTAAATGACCTACAGACTTGAAATTTCGGATTTTAAGTATGTGATTATAGCTTACTGGATGACGAAAATTTCTGCGTTCTAGTCTCACCAGAAGGTTCTCAAATAGGGGCCCGAAAATGCGGCGAAATGGTTCCAGTAAAGATGGTACGGCAGTGTTTGCTTCGCGCTCGACTTGGCGGGGGCACTGCCGTGCCCCCAAATACAATTTATCAGCTCTTTTCGTTGTTGCTGACGTGTAATAACTTTTAATATAATTTTGACTTACAAGGCATTTCAATAAAATTTAAATTCAAAGCCTTTTGTGATTGAATAGAAAACCGTTTTGATTGAAAAGTGCATTTTGAAACTGTGTATCGATGGTTATTCATGTTATGACGGTGATAATGTTTTTAAAGAAAAAATTCTACTGAAAACAAAAAGGTGCAATCGATTAAAAATGTGAATTAAATCTTTTCCCCCACAATTTTGGGACAAATTTAGTTTATATAACTGATGTGTCGTTTCATAAAAACAGTATAATTGAAAGTGCTAATTTTTAAAACTTCACAGTTTAAAAGAAACTTTTGCATCCTTTCATTTTAAGCCATTGATTTTGACAAATTAAAATTAGAATAACACAAAGTATTGATTTTTTTTTTGATATTGTTTTTTGGAGAAATATAGCCGAACATATCATCATTTATAATCAAAAACTCGCTGCAGTGAACTTATCTGCAGTCAAAAGCTTTTTGTTAATGTTATTACAAGCGACTTATACATGTATCGTCGTCAGTCATTAGCTTCAGTGTATTCTTTAAATGTATTTTCACATTTTCAGAAGCTGGAGGTGAATTTTTACTGGTAAGTTTTAAACTCAATCATAAAAGGCCGTGATTTAAGTAAATAAGGGTTCAAAGTATTTACACTCTGTTTTCATCAGGAAATGTGTTTTATACTTAGTCAATTAGGCATGCACTTTAAAATTATTAATTACTACCGATATTTCTAAGGTAAGATTCAGAGTTTCCGAATTAAAAAAAAAAAAAAAAAACGCTGGCTTTAATTGAAAAAAGTCTGAGTATGCTCTGTTGCATTCAGTATTTTGTTTTAAACGTACATCTAAAAGGAAAATCCGGCTAAGTTCACCGTCCTTAACTCGTATCTGTAACAGTGTTCTTAAACTTGTAGAAACGAATATAATTTTATGTTTCGAGATTAACTTAAAGGGCAAAGCTAACTTGCCAGTATTGCGAAGGCTACAAGGAATCTGGTCACTTTAGTGCGTAAGCTGTCAAGGTAGCCTCGCCCCTACTCTTGTTTAATGATTTGAAATTGTTTTCTTCAAAACCATGATGGTAAACGTTTAATGGTTTATCATAAAAAATGTTAACTTTTAATAAGTTTAATCGCCCGCGTTTGTTCAAAAGGATCTACCTATAACGTCTAAATAATCAATTTTAGTTTTTCTTTACGGAAAGTAACTTTTAAAATCTAGAACAGCTGCTCTCATGGAGACTAAAAGCACCTAAACTCCACGTCTCAAGAGACCGGCTGAAACCTTTATTAGTAGTTCGAGTTATGAAAAATCTTCTCAAAAGTCTGGGGCCAAACTAAAACTTCGAGATAAATGAATATTCGAGTTATAAGCATTGGAGTTATCGCGAACTGAATGGATTAAGCTATATTTCCTCTGTTCAAATGCGGTAACGAAGTACCAACGTTACCTTAAATATCGACTTGGAGAAACCACCTAGAGAAAGGAAAATTGTATCAATTTTTAGCTATTGTCCCGAACAGAAAGTTTACCTCTTTCGTTCATTCCACATATTTATTAATCATAGAATTTAAATTTTGCATTTAAGTTAATTACGAACACTGAAGTTTTTTTTGTCATTCTCAATATTTTCAAGTCTTAATCTGATTTATAAGAGCCCTGTACAGTTTACCGTTAGGTAAACTCTTCGTGTTTGTCAACCACATGCAAAGAAACATGATAAAAAGAATTAAGATCTAAATTATTTTAGCACAGTAAGTCAGTAACTATTTGTGCCACTCAACGAAATGAATGCTTAGAGTGCGCATTAAACATCTTAATAAAAAAAAAAAGTAAGAAGATGATGTCCTTTTTTATGAGCAGATGGATCTAAAATGCAGCATACTTGCAAAGAGCGTAGTGGGAAATGATCTTTTGCTGATGGTGTGGCTCTGGTAATTTGGTGCTGGACTTTAAACGAGTTCAACTAAGTTTTAGTTCATAAAAGAGAAATTCTTAAATGGCACATCAGCTTTCCTTATTCCTATTTTAACAATTAGGAATCGTTTAAGCCACAGCAGATTGGAAGTCAACTTATCAGAGCCAGGCTGTAGTAGGTGTAGAATGTTTAGAAAATATGGTGGGAAATTGGGAAATGTTCCCGCTGTGCAGGCGGAAGCCGGCACAAAGTATTCTGGGAGGACAGGGAAAATTGCAATGCTTAGAGCGTTATGAACCATGGTAGAGTGCACTTCGTTTCATAAACGTTTTAAAAAATGGTTGTTAACGTATGACAACCATAGTACATTTCGTTTTATAAACATTGTAAACAGGTTTTTAACGTTGCGTCAACCATAGTACACTTCGTTTCATAAACATTGTAAAATGGTTGTTAACGTTGTGACTATCATAGTACACTCTAAAGTAAAAGTAAGGTATAACAACGTATAATTGCATAAAAATTATATACGTTGTAAAATGGGTGTGGACATTGTGACAACCGTAGTATAGTTCGTTTCATAAACGTTGTAAAATGGTTGTTACCGTAGTTAAAAGACAACCATTTAAAATCGTTTTTGAAACGTTTTAAGCATCATTGTGCTACCTAGGAAATGATTATTTGTTTCATATCTTCTCGTTAGTATTTATGACCTGAGCATGAACTTAAAGTCTCGATATTGTTAACGTTCGAATTTTGTTCGTTGAAGGCATAGTTTATGGGAGTACTAACCTCTTTATAGCGTGCAATCAACGATAAAAGGTATTGTTAAACATCTTTTACATATTGAGAACCATACTTCACTTTAGATGTGTCATGTGTTCTCAAATTTCACTTCGCAGTTGCATGAAGAGTTTGCATGCGCACTCTACTCATTATGTGTCGTTAAATGTCATTTTTTAGTTACTGATTCATTGGATTAGTCTTGTCAAACATTGCATAGTATGAGAATTGATTAAATTCATTTGTGCTTGAAAAGTTTAATAAGGTATAACAGCGTTTTATTACACAAAACTTTCAGATTACTGCAGACACGCGTGTGAGCTTTTGGATGAAAAATCACCCGAGAAAAGTCGGCTTTTCTCGGGTGCCTTTTTACGGGTGAGTACTTTTGAGTTACCTGAATTACGTGTTTTCAGTATTCTGCGACTTTTGTGTAATAGAACGTTGTTACATCTTATTTTGCTACTTCATAGTATGAAATTTTAAACTAATAAACTCCTGTATTTTTAAGTCTTTCACCTTTCAATCAGAAGGTCCATTCAAACAATTAAGGCCTGTTTTTTATACTTAATGTAATTCTGATTGTAATTGCAATTTAGAAGTAATAAAACTTAAACTATTCGCCATGCAATTGTAAAATATGATGTGAAGTCAAGCTCAAATGAAAAGAGACAAAAAGAAAAAAAAAATACTGTCTGACCATGCAAGCGATGGAATTGTCAGCAGCCAGAAAATATGAGTTAATCTGAAAAAGAGGGAAAAGGAAAAATTGATGCACGTGTTTCATTCATTTCAATGTGATAATGCGTAATTCAGACGCTAACATACATTTACGAACATTGGCATCCTTACAAACTAATAGCTGCGTCCATTTCCGCCTGCAAACCACATGTTCGCTTTCCATCTATCGGTGGTCAGACAGTAAATAAGCTGCAAATAGAATTAAGTTAACTAAGATTAAACTTGATTCTTATTAGCATGCAGTTTGAGAAAAGAAAGTGCAAGTAATAGTGAAACATGTTAATAATTGCAAGCATTTGTCTTCGATTTTGGAATGCAGACAGAATTTTCAACAGTTTTGAGGAGTTCAAACAGTCACAACAATAACAATACCAATCTTTTCCAGTCCGAAGTCCATTGGCTGTCTTAAACTTTCTCGTGTGTTGTAGTGTTCTTTTGAGCAAGGTAACACTTGTCACTTGACTTTAAACAGAAATGAGCAATCTGTTTTTAAAAGTTTTTCTATATTCTCAAAACCTCTTAGATATTACGTTTGAAACTAACGTCTTTTGTAGTGCTCTCGTTAAAATGGAAATATATTTTTGGAAAAGAAGGGACCTCAAACATTAGCATCTGATTGCAAAAACTTAGTTCCCGGTTAATTACTTTAAATACGTTCTGAAGTTGTGTTGGCGAAAAAAATTTAACTACAAATTTAGCGTTAAAAAAAGTTCTTCTGAAAAATTCAAGAGTAAAGCAATGCCATCGAGAAACGACTTTTACAATTACTTGGAGATTTCACGGATTTTACAATGGTTAGAACTATAAAATGATGGCAACTATTTAGTTACAATATATACAAAAGTAATACATGGTACAAAAACTCAGTCCTTCAATATAGCCACCAGCATTGCATACAATCCGTTTACACCGATGTGGAAGTCAGAGGACACATGTAGCAGCGCCTGTACTGATCTGTTGCTGGTTACATAGTACACCCTTTGGAATTAAACGTTGTAGCACCAGAGACACCCCTTTAAAAGGGTATTTTTCCACTTATGGCACCCTTAAGGGTATCAGAGGGATCCAAATGGTACCTTTGCAGGAGCCTTAGGGTGCCATAAGAAACTAAATGGCACCTTTAAAGGTGCTATTGGGGTTCCGTAAGTAGCCAAATAGCACTCTTAAAGGTGCCGCAGTAGCGGCACCCTTAAGAGTGCCGCAGGGGTAGCGCAGTAGGTAAGGGGTGCAGCAGGTAAGGGGTGCCGCTAAGGCGGCACCCCATCGTTTCACTTAAAAGGTGCAATATGAAAATGTCAATTTTAACTGTGTTGAGACTTTGATAGGAGTGATCTATAGCCAAAAGAATCTCTGGAATATTTCTGAAACACAGGTGCGTATCAAGGGGATTCAATTAAAGGGCAAATCCCCCCCCCCCCCGAAACTCGGAAAAATTCCTTTTTTAACACAGAAAAGACAAACCTAACCGTATCCCTTCCCCCAAAAATTTTGCCATATATTCCTGTAAATTTTCTTTTCTGGCTACGCAACTGCAGAAGCGAATGCCACGAAGGATTTTTTTTCACTTTAGGGGTTAAATCAAATTCACAAAGACAAAAAACCTTGTGATGACTTTACTCTAGTTGTATTTGCTTCAAAACATTTACTCAGATTCTTGCAGCAATAGACCAATTCATTTGAATTATTGACATAACAAGCGCTGCTACAAGTGTCCTTCGACTTCCAGATCGTGATGATTTTAGAAATTGTTTTATTTTAAAGATTGGAAACATTAATGAGACGGTGTGTTAGTGCAAAAATATGGAAGATAAGCCAATATATCTTTTTAAATAGTTACTGTCACAATGTTGCATAAAATTTGGAGAAAACAAGGGGGGAATATGCTTTTTAAGGAGAGTAAGCAAAAAAACTATTCGAGTTGTCACTTTTTGTGGGTGAAAATGCCAATTTTTGGTGGACATCATGAAGGTTTATTAAAAACTGAAATAGTATTAAAAGTAATTTTCCATAACTAAGGAGGTACCAATCAAACCCACACATGACCAATTTCAACAGAAATTGAGATTACAAAACATGTCCATTCGACCAATAGGAGGTCCCCAATTTCGTTACGGGACATGGATCTGATGTATACTGTCAAGCTCTGTGTTACTTGCTGTTGAGGCCTGTTTGTGTGTGAATGTTTTTAGATTTTTAATTCGTTCAAAAACAAGCATGGCCATTATGATTTTGATCTAAGAAAAACATGTCCATTAGATCCAATTAAATGAAGACGCGCCGTAACTTAAAATTTCGATATAGGTTTACTGGGCTTCCTATACTTAAAAGCTTTTTTTAAGAATATTAAGGAGACTAAATCTATATAAATACATTTTCCAAAAAAAAAAAAAAAAAAAAAGTTATTTAGGAGCACGTTTTTCGTGAATTTCCAGAAAATCGTTTGAATGGACATGTGCAGTTTTGATTAGTGCCTCCTCAATTAATGCTATTCATTAGGTTATTTCTTTTTCTATAGTAGTGAGGATAATCTGGGAATAATGTATTGAAGAAAAGTTAATCTAAGTAATAATAAATAGAAAGTTTGCAACACTTTCACGTAGAATGGAATGCCCATTTCTGTTTACACCGGAGCAAGCAGTCCTTTTTTTTTTTTTTTCTGAACAGTTTTCATGCATGAATTTTTATTTCGCAAACTACTTGCACCTAAACTGTTTGAAGAGCAAGAACAGAAAATCGGTGGGAATTTATGCATTTGAATTTATACTGCACGTTTTATTGCACTAAATTTAGCATTCACTTTATAATTTACACAGAAATCATCAAGCTCGGCTGTATTTTCCCTTCAGTTATTTCACCTCAGTTTTATAAGTTATCTTTTATACATTAATTGAATACGATATTTGTTTAAATAAAGCGAGGTATTGTAAAAGGAAATTTTGTAGGTTTTTGTTAAGTAAATTATACTTAAAGAAGAATAATCCGCGAAGAAAATTGAAGCTACAAAGATGAATTATAAGCGTATCTGGATTACTTACACTTAGACTTGTTCAGCTCGCAATAGCACCTGTTTATAAGGTAAATAAATAAAGTGGGTGTGAATAAGCAAAGAAAGAACATTATGACTCATTACGGTAATGAAAAAATGGGAAAATGTTAATAGGGATAAAAGAGTGGCTTATGTCAGTAAATAAATGCTATGAATTTTGAATTGATAAAATAAAACGAAGATATTTGATAGGTTAAGTAAACAAGGAAAAGCTATGTCAAAAATAGGGTAAACAAATATAGTTGTGATACGTTAATACCGCAATGAAATTGAAATTATTTTCTATATTGTAAATAAATAAAATGAAGTTATGTCAATGGAATAAGTATAATGAGAAAAAGCTATGACAAATTGAAAAAACAGCTGTATAAATGATCATACCTTCAGTTGAGGTATTGCATCATTCAAAAGCAATGACAAACGTAGTAAAATAAATTATTATCATACATGAAATGATATCAAGCAAAATTTATGTTTTTTAATTGGGGTTTTATTAGTTTACTAGTTTTGTGCCAAATCTCATCTAAGCGCAGAGTCGCAGAGATCCGGACAGACATCCAGACAGAGATCCAGATTAACTTTCAGCTTTATTATTAGTAAAAATAACCATTGAAGTATATTGCCTGCTGAAAATATCTAATTTTTTAAAACTTCATCGACAGACAACATTAGCCTACAAAATTATACAGGAGTTACAGTAATAATTGACTTTTACCGTAAAAGTTTTAGCTGTTACAAATCTCAAGTAATTATAATCGATGCAAAACTTTAGGCATCAGTTGGTATAAGGTTTTGTTCATGCAGCCCATATGATACTTATGAAGTTCTTTATTTCACAGTCATTGAGGAAATTTCCAATGGTAAAATAGATGCATATCTTTGCTCTGACGCAAATATGAATAGGGTTAACCATTGCCTAATGATTTAAAATGAGGGTCGCTGGAATCTCCAAAATATCGTACTCGAAAGAAATCGCAATGCGTCCGCTTACGACAACGGAAGTTTTGTCACTGAATAGCTGAAAGCTGACGTGGCTGTTTAAAAAAAAAATCGAAAAAAGGATTAAAACGGGAAATACATTTATCTAATATCTTTTTAAAAACAATTTGCCGCTTGTTTTTTTAAAAACAAATGGAGTGTTGATTAGAGCCCAAAATAACCATTGGTTGATAACAAAGTGTTTGCAATTTCTGTTTTCAATATTTGACTGATACAAAACAAATTTCGCATGTGATTTTAATTTAAAATTTGATCTAAAAAAAAAAAAAAACTCGTTCAGAGCAAAAATATTCTTTGAAAACGCCCAAGGAGCTCTTATGAACAATCAAAATAAAGCTATCAGTGCTCTACCTACCGCTGTATTCATGATGGACTTTTAATTTGACTGATTTCCTGATTAAAAAAAAAATAATAGTTGACAATACGAATGAAAACTGTTCAGTAAAAAAGTATCAATGGAAAAGGACTGCTTGATCGTAAATACACCAGGTACAATGCTGTAACAAAAACACACTGATGTCGTTGTAGAATGGTGAAATAACTTGTGGAGAAAACGATCTCGTTAGCTGCCAAGTGGGAGAGATACGAGACGCACGGAATAAAAATATCCACTTAGTTCATCTATTTCGACGTTCACGCGCGAAGTCTCAGTTTAAACTCTACTTATATTTGATCTAATATCTTCAGATCTCCGATCTTCTCTCTTTGAATGCAAAAAAGGAACGTCTACATTTCAGATTTCAAAATGTTAGTGTATCTGAAACACGTTTTACAAAAGAATTCCAATAAACCTTGGAAATTCGAAAAGCTCGTAGCACCAAAGCACACAGCAGTTTATTCTTTATATACTTTTTAAATTGATTATATATGCAATTTATGTCTCTTTTGCACTTGATGTTCTAACTGAAAGAGAACTATTTCATGTTAGGATACTTGATTTTATAAAATTCTACTTGGCATGGAAAGTTAACTTGGCACATGGAACAGGTTATAAAATATCATGAGTTATGTATTCAAGGGTGTTCGTAACATCTAAAATGCCATAAGGTGGGGGTGATCTCTTTTTTCAATGATGAGTAAACAATACAATTTCTTGCATAAAGAATCAATCTGTACTTGACTGTCTAGGGGTTGTTAGATGCAATCTGGATGAGGAAAATACATCAATGTAAGGACTTTGAGTTGGATGCTTATGTCCAAGCAGACCTGTGCTTTCCTGTTGCCACTTAATTCAAGAAAATTTGAAATCATGAAAATGTTCTTCATAAAAATGCAACTCTAGCACGTAAAAGGAGAGTAAATATAACACAAGAGAGCTTTTCCTACATCGTAAACATTTCTAGGCAGTGAAACAGCCATCAGGTTCATGGCGAAGTCATCAATTACTTCTGTAAGAACTTGCGGTAACAAGTCTTGTGTTCATTTAGAACGTCCTTCGAACTTTCACAACGGAGGACATTTGAATGAATCTTCGGCAGACTCTTCTAATTCGACACTTCAGGAAACTTTCCACTTTGCAGGACATCGCCAAATTCGTCGCCAAACACCCTGGCCAAAGACTACGGCCACGCACTGTGAGGCATCTGGTCGAGCGATGAAGTGTCGTATTCAGCCAAGTGTCATACGCTGTCCATGGACATGAAATTCATCGGGGGGACTTCTCTGGGAGCTTTGAGTCGAGGTTCGAAGGGCGGCGGCGGATGGTGGTGGTGATGGTGGTGATGATGGTGCCGCCGTCTCTTCCTTTTTCGGTGGCAAACCAAGCAAATAGTTAAGAAGATTGTAAAAGCAATCCCCATTGTCAAACCAACAATCATATAGACATTAACTTGCGGTAGCTTTTCACCTACAAAATGAAAATACATTTATTACATGCTAAGAACTATTATTTGAAAAAAAAAAAAAAGCTTAATAACCATGGACATCGCATGTAAGCTATGAATAAATACTTTTGTGCAATGAAGTAATAGAAAATACAATGGTATAAATGCACAAAGTTGTGCATTTATACCATTGCAGACTTGTGCTGAACTGCAGACCTTTGTTTCAGGGTTTTAATGAACCACTTTTTTTATTGCAGAGTTATTTGAGCTTTTAAATGTTTAGTCATTCGACATAACTTTTTGTCGATTCACCTAGTATCTAAAAGCTCGCACTTTTCAGCATTAGAAAGGGAATTCCATGAAACCCTAAAGCACGCCCGTGTAATTTATTATGAATTTGCGCAAGTTTTTTTTAAAGTTACACTGCATGTATTTCAATCTTTATCAAAACAAAATAACTCGATTGGAAACTATACAATAGCTACATGTCGTGAAAGATTTGGTACGAAGGAGCAGACAACGGAGGCATAATACAATGACATAAAAATGTACTATCATCAAAGAACAATAAAATTCAAAGAAATTTTTAATAGTTAAAATATTATTGTATTTTTAGATAATATTTTGTAATTAACAGTGATTTACTTCAACATAAACTTCAGCTGGTTATGAAAATATTCTTCAGCACAGTGTTTTCACAGACTAGTTGAAAATACATAAAAAAAGGTCTGTATTGTAAGTTGAACATATTTATGTGCTTCCACTTTCGTCATCAATAGGACGAAAGGGAATATAAACAGAAGGCATGTGCTGATGCACGCCTTTTTACGAGTTAAGTTTTTGTGACACGTCACAACGCACTTGTTTTCGTCACCCTTGCGTCATGTTGTAGACGAAAGCGCATGTCAGTAGACGTAGAGAAATAGATGTTTGGAAACGGCTTTGAAATAATAAGAAGGTTTCATTAACAATTAGTCTTTATTAATTTATCTATACGATTATTTTCATTAATCTACGAAGAGGGTTCAAAAAATAAGGTAACACGAGCTCTGACGGATGTGCAGATTCTCTGTATGAATAAAATTCACATTGAAGTTAACGAAAAATGATCAGAGCTTTCAATTGGTACCGATGGATTTAGCTGGGTGTCGACTAACAGGACAAAATGTCAGTAAGAATGTGGCTGCGTTGACGGATACATGTCCCACCAATGAAACAAGAAGTGTGATAAGTGTTTTTTGAGTTGGGAGGTACTGGACCACCCTTTTTATAGACCCAATCTCGCAAGTGATTTTCATCTCTTTAAAACTTAAAATAAGCTTTTATCAGCAGTTCAGCAAACCATCTTGATGTGGTTTCACACTTTTGACGATGATATCTTCCATGCGGAACCTCCAAGGGTTTATTTAATGATCTAAAGAGATGGAAATCACTTGCTACGAAGTCGGAGCTATAAAGAGGGTGGTCCAATACCTCCCAACGCAAAAACCTTATCACACTTCTTGTTTCATTGGCTGGACAGGTTTCCGACAAAGCAATCATCTTCTAAATGACCGTTTGAAAGTTATGATCATCGACGTTATCTTTAACATCATTTTTATTTATATAGAGAACTTCCACACTCGTCAGAGTTCTTGTTACCTTACTTTTTGAAACCTCCACGTATTTCCTTTATTGCTACGTTACCAATTTCAGATTAGATTGAGGGAAAAAAAACAGTTCAGTGAATTTTAACTGGTTTCAGGCCACCAAATATCTATTATTACTGTGTATTAGCTTTTTAACACACCTACAAGGAAAGATTTTTTTTCTTGCTCAGTGAGACATTTCTTTTTATACAAAATACAATGTTTCAAACAAATATACTTACAATCTTCTTCATCGCTTCTGTCACTCCAACCACAATTAGGCTCCCTGTTGCATTTGAGTTCGCTTGCTATGCAGTAACCACTTTCTTTGCATTTGAACTGGTCACACTCTACGCCTAAGAAGTTAAGAAAATTTTAATATGTAAAAAAAAGGAAAATATTTTATGCAATATTCACCATTACATGATTCTGTGCAATTAGTAGTTCACATATAGTTTTCAAACGTGCAATTTTGCCAGTTGTATACCTTATTAATTGCAAAGTACAGGCCTAATGTGCAGCTAAAATCTAAAGACAAACTTAAATTTAAAAAAAAGAAGCAAATTAAAAGAAAAATTGTATGAAATAGTATGTTTGTCAAAGAAGGGAGTATATACTTAAAAATAAAAAAAGTTACACGTTCAAAGAATAATAAAATTTCAACGCTTACTATCACAAACTGGTGAATATATGTAGATTTTTTCGTACGCAGTTCAGTAGTTGGTAGGAAGTTTGTAGAAACATTTGTTCATTATACAAATTAAGCTTCTTACAACATTGATATAGTATATTGTTCAATAGACAAAGCGCAAAAAAAAAAAAAAAAAAAAAATAGTTTAGTAGCTGAGTGTTCTATCTGTTACGTGCCTCTGCTTTTCCCCTCACTTACAGAAGAACTTTTAAATTCGTTTTCCTTCCGCTTTAAGTATGAAGTTCTGTAATAATTACGTTTTAAAATTGAGGAGTATGTTTATTTGTAAAGACTGGGTTTTGTTGCTGTTCTCAATAGTTTTTTCCTTATCCTTACATAGAAGTAAATAAACTTTCGTGCATTGTTATGAAGGCTTTCTAACCATAAAAACTACTTTTCTTTATTGTGTTCACACAGGAACAAGCATCTGTTACCAACAGAGATAGCGTTTCCTGAATATTTGCCGCGACGTGGAACGACAGGCAGTATACCACAGTCAGGAAGAGGTTGTAAACAGAAAAAAGCGAGTCAGTAACGACTAACTGACGTCCACAGAATTTGTAAAAATACAGACAACTAACTACCATTTTTAAATACAAATAATTAAGAAAATGATACGTTTGTAAAATATTTTCTTCTAAATATTAATAAAGTAAGCTTTCTGTATAGTTAACTGTTTAATTTTTCATAATATTTCCATACGTTTACAATGTGTATGATTTCTTGATAGTCTTCCATCTATTGAATGGACTCTTTTTAAGTTTCAACATATTTTTTCACCCTAATTTTTTTTCTTCTTGTTCTAAAACTTACTGAAAATAAACGTACAGTGAAAAAAAAAAAAAAAAAAAAAAAAAATATATATATATATATATATATATATATATATATATATATATATATTTGAGAATGTTGTTAAAGAAGTAAAAATCAAAAAGTTGTTTTAATCGTCGTAAAGGCAAAACTGAGCAATTTGTCTGAAAACTTTCATTTCCTACTCCATTTTCTCTTCTTACAAAATGTATTGAGTTGCCATGACTTAATTCTGAACCTTTTGACAGTTTCATTAATGAAATGTTAAAAAAAAAAAAAAAACTTCGTGTGTGTTAAATTGAAATAAGAAACCATTGGAAATGATTTCTGTGGTTATTTGCCTAAAGTTGATGCCTCAAATTAGACAATTTTTTACTTTAACAATCATTCAGAGTGGAGATTTTCTATGCCAGAATTTTATATGTTTAAAGATAAAGCTAAGAGGAAAAAATTTGAACTTCCGAACATGATACAATAAAAACATTCATATAATTTTTCTCCAAAAGTTGATCACTCTACATATGTTTTGTTGAATCAAATTTGACGTTTCAACTTTTTCCAAACAACCAGATTTGTATTAAGTATGTTTACGAGACATCGAAATAATATCGAAAGAAATTCCAAATTTAGAAATTTCGAATGCTCACTTTCTGTTATTTCGGTCCACACAGCTTTGAAACCCTCTGCACCAATGGCCTTTTCAGCTGTTGCAAATCTGAAAAAAGGGGAAGAATATGTAACTATTATTATTTTCAATTTATACGTTTACGGGAAGTCATGACTTTTTTTGAAACTACTGACATTGCTTATTGTACGGAAAATAACTCTTATCCCCACGCACACTCACATTAAAAATAAAAGAATTTTAATAAATTTGCCATATCAAAGTGTCAACAAATAAATTAATAATAATACTTAAACATTTTATACGTCAGTTAAGGAATGGGGTCGTTTCCAAAATTTTTAAAGTATTTTTTTTTTCTGAAAGAGCATGCCTAAAAACATAGGATCTAACCGTTTTTTAAATAATTTGTTTAAGTTTAATATTTTAAAAAAAATTACTTAAAATCTGTGCGCTTTCATGGTTTACGCTTCTGCTGATGACATCACAAATGATGAAATGCCATTCAGTGTTGCCACTCACAGAGCAAAATATTCAACTCGCATCTTTACACACGTGTATTGGCAATGATACGGTTGATAGCAAGCGTAGAGCGCAATTTTAATTCGCTTCTTGATTATCATAACGTGGAAACGCAGTAGAAAGACGCGCCAAAGAGCATCATTTGTGACGTCATAAAGACCACGCCTTGTTTGAAAAATCGGACATTAAAAAAAATGATTAAAAAATAACTGTTGGGAAAATGAAAGTATTTTCTTTTTCCATGTTATTTTTTTGCTTATTCTATCAATTTCAGTGACAAAAAGTACTACTTTTGACTGAAGGAAACAACCCCATTCGCGTCAAACTTGAGTAAAAACTGTGTTTTCCACAACTGCTTCAAAATGTGCTACCCAGCTTAGGCAGCTTCCGTTATTCGGTTGAAATAAATGTTCAGTTGGGGTCACAAAAAGCAAAGCACTGAAAAGCTAATAGTTCCACTAAAAAAAAAGAATAGTTCGTTTAAAGAAATAATTAATTTTTAGCTAATTTTCTCTTTTTTTTCCAAGAATAGTAAAAAATACATGAAAAACAAATTCACCTCCCTCAAAAAATTGTTTCTCAAGATACTCTGCCGTGTCCGAAACCTCGATACAGCTCTGAAAACGAGCGCAAAGTATTTTTTCTCAAGATAATAATCGTTATCGATGTATGGAATGGACTGACTCCTTTTCCTTGGAATTCTTAGGAGGACACAGTGACCTCCCGTGATCTCCTATCTAGGCGCCACTGCCTTTTAGCAGCTCTGCCCACAAAGTACTCCGGGCGCTACCTGATGCGTCTGCATCCTAGCATCGTAGTACTGCACAGCACTGTACAGGCAGTATTATCTAAGTTTCTTATTACTACTAGGTTACGGGAGGATTGTTTACTTTTACTAGATTTCGAGAAGGTTGCAGCGAGAGAGCGTAGAGAATTCGATAGTAACTGTAGAGTTCTCAGCAGTTGACTTAACTTAAACAACAATTCAGCGCCTTAATATATTTTAATAATGTGTTGAATCAAAACATTGTCGTAATAACTTTACATTTTATCAAAAGAATTATCACTATAATCATCAATTTTGTGGGGACTACTCAAGCAATTAGAATATGTATATTTATTGCTTGTAGGGATGTTTATGTATACTATGCATGAAGATCTCTACACATAGTATATTTTTTTGAAAAAATAAATAAAAAAAACAAACATTTTGCGTGAGCTTGATTCACAAAAAAGTTTTTTTAAAAGGAAAAACAAAAACAAAAGTGGTAAAAACAGGGTTTTTTTTTTGAATTGGCCCAATTTCGAGAATTAACCAGATCATGTACAAGTTAAGAAGAACTCAAGATCAGTTTTTTTTTTTTAATTTGTCACTTTAGTAAACTCTTGATCCCAACATATTAAGAAAAAACTCGCTTCTTTTTTTCTAAATAGGTAGTCAAATACTTACGACAATTTCAGGACACTGGTGTTAGATATGGTTTCTAAAGTGTCATTACTAATTTCCATCCCACATAACTCTATAGGTGGTTGGCTCAAATCCCTCCATACGCGTACAACAGCACCCGGACATCCACGTTCTAGGGGAAACAAAATATGGTGCCAATAAATGCATTGAAATTGATTTTAAAATAAAATAAAACAAAATAAGATGGGTAAAATTTTCTCTACAGTTTCAAAACATTTTTTGAGGGTTAATCCTCATACATACAATAGCGGATGATCGAGTAACGCTCCTGACGTCACCAACAATAAAACTCGCGTAATAGCTAGCGATATCATTACATGTGCATTGTTACATTGTTGCATTACTTAAAATTCAATAATTTTATTTATAATTAACTACAATGAAACCTGTGTAAGTTTACCACTTGCGGTGCACTACTTAATTGGTCAATTTAAACAGGTGGTCAACTTACAGAGGTTTATTTATACGATAAAGGCTAATTCCGTGCCTGTAAAAGGGGATCAACTTAGACAGGCAGTCAACGTACAAGGGTAGTCAACTTTACAGGTTTTACTGTAATAGGTTTTGACTGGGCTTGAGAAGCAAAGAAGTGATTGCTTTAACAAGGCAAAACTGGATCCAATAAGCAACTGCTTTGCTGGTCAGACATTGAGTAAAAATAACTTGGCGGTCCATTTTAAGTTGAGACCATTATGGCAATAATGAATTTAACTTTTTCTCTATCAATGTTAAACATTTCTATTTCACATGTATCCATTTGAACAAGTCAAATTTTACGGTAAATATCTCTAATAAGGAAGCAATTTGCACCCGTCATACCATGACGGGCGATTTTTTAGTCTGGGTTCAATTTGTATGTCCGGGGTGAACTCGGAAACTACCTAAACGCTTTCGTTGCAATTTTCAGTTTGTCCTGGTAATTGTTGGGAAGGTTTACTGACCGTTTTGAAAAAAATTCGATGAACATTTCTTTTTTTACTTGAAATTCAATTTTTTGAACCAAAAATGGATGTTTCTACTCGAAATAATAATCGTATCGTCCCAAATTTCGTTTCGTTGGAAAGAGTGAAAAATACATTTTTCGAACATTTTCTACCTACGCTGAGAAAAATGGAGGCAATTAATTAACCAGGAAAAAAGTTATAAGCATTTTAAAGTGAAAGAAAACCAATTTTTAATCCTACATTTGAACCGTTGCCACATTTGCTCAAACGTGGAGAATTGCTTTTGGGAAACCTTAAGCAAGCATCCTAAAAGATTAAGTTCGAGAACAAAATTAAAAATTAAACATGAAGAGTTCATTTTCACTGCGGAAACTAACTTTTTGTTTTGTTACCATATTTACGTCTTTTAGTTCCTTTGTTTCGTTTCTTTTAAAGTACTTTTATTATAATTGGTCTGATTGTCACGGAGCAACTAGGACGGAGCATAGTTGGAAAAATTAAATTCTAAAATAAAATTATAATTTCAGTTAAACTGGAGAACAGCAAATTTCATGTAATTTTCCCATTAAATGTTAAAATATCAAACCCATTGTAGCAAATTTTGTTGCCTTGCAACAGTAATGTTAATGGTAATCATAGTGAACATTTTTAATCAAGGCTTCTCTGGAGCAAGCATAAAATGCATTCCCTATCATTGCTCTAATCTATGCCAAGTATAGAGACATATTAGGATCTTTATCACGAGTAACTTGTGTGTTTTGAAGCATGAATTAGTTTGGAAAATCTTTAATGTTTAAATGGTTTTAATTAAATTAGCAAACAAATAAATTCTAGAGAGGAACAAGGATTAATTTTAGTGCCAACTGCTTAAGGTTTTTGAGACGTATATAGGTTTTTTCTCTTTTACTACGGAGCATTTGTATGAACAAATAAGTTGAAGTTTCGCGATGGTAACATTATTCTATTTCTGAAATACATTTCCACTAAAACAAATAAAATAACAGACTTTTTAAAAAAATGCTAAGCACTTTTCATAATACACTCAAATGGACAAAATAACTTTTTTGGGTCAGAAAGGACAATTTAAGTATTCCTCTGGTTTTCAAAAATTCCAAGCAAATGACACCACAAACGAAGAAAAGTGCGGTTTTAGTCATTTCAAACCAAACTTTCCCAATAATAAAAAATATGCATGTTTCAAGACTCAAAGATATTATTGAAAGCTAGATAATGATAAGAAATTTTCTTCGTGACTTGAACCGCTCTTTTCTTCGTTCTTGAAATTTTTGAAAAATACAGGAATACTGAAATTGTCTTTTCTGACCCAAAAAAGTTATTTTGTCCTTTTGCGGGCATTCTGAAAAGTGCTTAGTATTTTTTTTTCATTCTGTTATTTCCTTAACAGCTTAAAAATTTGCTTTATTTTGTAGCGATCCTTTTGTTTTTTTTTAAATGAATTAACTGAAATAAATTTTAACTGTTAAATAATAGTCTACTTTTACTTTCTTAGATTTTCTGGAATTATGTTCAGTAAATTATTAGATTATCATACAATAAGCGCTGTTACAAAGTTCTTTCTTTATTGCTGAATTTCGGAAAAAAATATATTAATATGCTTTTCAAGGAAAGAAAACTTCCTTTCGCTTTCATAAACTTTTGTAAAGGATCTATAGGTTTCTATAAGCAACAAAATATTTCTCTGTTTTTTCTTTTGTCTTATTCTTATAATTTTAATGAATCAAAGAACAAACATATAGGGTAACGGCAACAGTAACAGACAAATGTTCAGTAACAGACAGTCATAAGTTTAGATTTAAATAGGATTTTAGGCGGGTAAAACTGATGTTGCTGTGGCCCAAGAATACGGTGCAACCATCTAGTGTTTATCACTGAATTTTAATAGCCAGTTGGTATTTATAAGGCAAAGGTGGAGGGTTACGAACAGCCACCACGAGTTAAGCTCGTGTTTCATGTCCATTTGAACTAAATAAGGCTTTAGTTCTAAAAAGAAAGAACTTTTGCACAATTTGAGGAGAAAGAAGGAATTTTGACCATTACTCTTCCTTTCTTCATCCAATCTGTTAATGCGTATCATCTTATTTTTGGGTGTCTGTTACTGGGGGGTGAGGGAGGGGGAGGGAGTTGAACCCTTTTTCAAAATTGAGCAAATAAAAATAGGAATTAACCAAATCAGTTTCCAGAAGCAGCGGAACGTTAGGTGAGATGCAGTTGCATGAGAGAAAAATAGTTTAAAAATTCTAAATACATTAAAAGGCTCAGAAAATTGAGTTAAACTGAGAGCGATGTATTTTCTTGAAGCTGAATTTGTTTATTTTAAAGTTTTGGCATTCAGTTAAAAAGTAATTGAAATCATACCTAAAGGATCTCCTTCTAGCCTAAAAAAGGTAAAGAGTAGCAAAATTTTTGAATTTGGCTTTGCACTGATGTACCAGTGACACACTTGTCTCCTGTCTTTGTATTTTTCTGGGAAGCCAGGACTCGTTATGACGCCAGCATTTTGTCCACTTATGTTAAAACCACATTCTAGAAAAAGAGGGAAAAAAGGAATTAATGCTATTTTATTGCAGTCATAATTTTTTAACTCAATCTCAAATTTTAAAATTTGTTGTTAATTGTATCGCTCATCTGGAAGAAGAGTGCCACAATACGAAGCAATGAAATTTTACAGGAGAAGCGTTTCAAGTTGAACTCTTCAGGCAATTTGCATTAAGAAAGATAAGTTTAATGTCCTGTCCAGTAGTTAATATTAGAACAAAAAGTCTGTCATTATTTTCTAAAGAAGATAACATCCTTTGAAGGCCTTTAAGCGAAAAAACAGAAAATTAAAAATTTCGTAATGTGGCACTTTTTTTCCAAACGAGCACAATGTATCTAACGCTATTCCATGTATCTCATTTTCCTTCATGCACTTCATTCCAGAACTTATGCTAGAAAGTTAAAAATCTTCGGATTTAGTTTGCCTCCAAGGAATGAAAGTTTCTCAGCAGATTACTACTCGTCTATTTGTCAACGCATTGCGAAGTGTCCGCATATTGAGGAATACTTTTTACGCATAGATCACACGTATGATACCATACAGGTATGTTTCTTTGTTCATATTTGTCAAGTTACAGCTAAAAAAGTCCAAACTCGGTCATAATCTTTCAAATGTTCGTGTTTTTAAGTTTCGTAATCTCAGCAAGCGTTAGCTGGTCTTACTCTTCGTAACTACAACAGCTTCCTTGTTGGTCTTACACTTCGGAATCCTTACAGATGCCTAGTTGGTCTTACATAGATGATTTCGTTAGAACTCTGAGTAGCCTTTTATACATCATAACTCCAATCTCATCATCTCCTTACTCATTACTCATTAGCAGGCCCAGATCTGCGTACCCGCAGTGCGAGGGGCCCGCGTCCTTAAAGGGGCTAACGATCCTAGAAATTGATGAAAAAATAGAAAGAAAAAAAAAACTAGCACTAAGGCTCTTCGCTTTTCAAATAGACACTGCTGGCCACTAGGGAGATGCCCTACATATTTTGTTGCAGGGGGCCCAAAATGTATAGATCCGAGCCTGCTCTTTTTAGCAGAATTCCTGTGTTGCCACAACGTATTGCAATTGAAAGAAACGACTTTGAACTTTTCTACTGACACCTATTTTCATTGGACAGAGTACAAAAAGCTATCTCAAATAGAACAACAAATGGAAAACAAGTTTGGAGAATAAAGAGCAGCATAAACTTTATGCTGCTGTTTAGTTCGTAAAATGCTAGTATGTCATCAAAGCATTAAAAACATTCTTTGAAAGCCATCAAAAAAATATTATTATTATTATTATTATTATTATTATTATTATTATTATTATTATTATTATTATTATTATTATAAATAAACAAATAATAAAATAAAATAATATGTTGAAGAAAGTTAAAAAAAATAAACCAAGTGGTCAACTTACAAAGGATCTTTTACAATACTCCAGACCAAATTTGCTGTATATTAGTGGTCAAGATCGACAGGAGGTCAAGATAGAGAGGTGGTCAAGTTACAGAGGTTTTCCTTCATTATATGAGATAGGGCTAATTCCGTTCCTGGCAAAAGCGGTCAACATAGACAGGTGGTCAACTTACAAGGGTAGTCAACTTTACAGGTTTTACTGTACTTGTAGAAGGCTAGTAGCTGTGTTGAAATTGTTTCCCTTCCTCAATGGGAAGGAGAAACTATTGTCACAAGATTATCATACGTGGTATGACAAAACGTCTCTCTTGTAGTCTCCTGAATTGTATAAAATTATAAAGCCTTATGAACGAGGTGCATCAGGTAGAGATTCAGAGTTTGCTGGTTGGAGTTTTTCAGATCCATCTGCATTCAAAACATTTTTCTTTTCATAGTACATGGTGCGGCAGAATAACTTCTTGATTTCAAAATCAAAAAAATCCATTTTGTGAATCGGAATGTTTTTGTTTTAACAATGTAGATACGTATTTAAAGTTTAGTTTTACGCAGTTTTTAATCTCACGCTAAGTGGTTGAAGCTCCAACCCCCCATTGTTTATGAATTTGAATAAGCAAATTTCTGGCATTTCTCATTACCTCTCTTCTAACATAGAAATGGGTACGTTGGGAATGTCTGCCCGGATGTCAACGTACAGGCCTTGTAGAGTTCTTGAACATTTTTCATACCGCAAGGCAAGAAAACACTCCCAAAATGTCGTAAGGTACCAAGTCGGGAGAATGGATAAGGCACTGAAAATCACCTCTTATTGAGATAATGCATTTTGGGAAGCATTCTCTTAAAATCAGTCAATGATGCCTTTTAAATGCAGGTTGGTCTCCGTTCTATTAGAACCAAAAGTTACCTAAGTCAAATTCATCATACCGCAGGGGAAAAGGGAACTTTTTCAGTGTATAGACAACATTATTAAAATAATAATAATAATATTAATAATAATAAAAACATTGTCATTCACAAATGGGTTTTACTGAGCTGAAAAAAAAAAGTATTCACAATGTATGTAAAATGATTATAAAATGATTATAAAGTATTAATTTGATTGAGAACGTCATTTTATACTTTTGCATACAAATTCCCTCTCTGACCTGAAATTTTTGGAAACCTGACAATAACGTCAATGTCATAATGTGTACATGGTGGTAATTTTAGCTTTCATAAACATTATTTTAAAAATATTTAAAAATCAAGTGAAATGTTTCAAAATTCTTAATATTGTTGACTGAAACCAAAATTTTTTTAGAAACTTCTGTCTAAACAGAAGGTTCAACATGATTACTGAATACTTTTCACGATCATAATAATTACTGCAATTTTATAAAACAAATTCAGTTATTTAACCTTTGAGCTGGTACAGCATTTTCACTAAAAACATTTTGCTTTGAAAAACTATGCTATAAAAAGTCATTGGAACTTGAAATTTGTTTATGGTTTGTGTGATATACGTATCTATCCAAAAATAATAGTTTTGAGAGGCGGAAATTATCAATAGTAGATGAGTCAACCGTCTTCTAAATTAAATTTCTTCTTGTACAAATGCAATACCACCCCGTTGGCTTTGAAGAACAGTGATAGTTACACAAACACTGCTTAAATACAGTCAAATCCAGTCTTAGAGAAGTCCGTTACAGCAAAAATATCGTTTTGGCGAAGACTTTAGTAATCCCTACTCAAATTAAGTAGGGAAAATGCAAACATTTGAAATAAAAATTTTTTCGGATCTCTTGGACTGCGTTAAAACAGTATTCGATTTTAATGGAATGATAATTCTTCGAAAGAATCAGGAGAGAGGAACAAATGTCTTAATATAATTTCTGTCATTATCAAATTGTTGTTAAAGAAAAATTAAGAATTTTACCTTCAAATTTTTGGTTAGGCAGTATGAAATTATAGGTGGCGACGAATCCGCTTGCCACACCCTCTCCGTCGGTATGCAAAACTACCTTCATAGAGTGAACGCCACTGTCGGACACTATGGGTCCGGGCGTCGACTTTGAGCAATATCGGCCCACTTTATTCTCCCGTCCACTTGAGTGGACTTCATATATTTCCAACCAGTCTTCCATGCAAACTTCACTGGAAAAAAAGAAGCCGAATAATTAACAAATAGAAAGCTGTAGTTGATATCGGTTTAGAGAATTATGGGAAAACATTTGTATGGGTCCACGACGAACAAAATCCACAATGAACAAAACAACAGTTTCTAGATTATTTGAAACTCTATTTTCATAAAAAGAAAAAAAAAGAAAAGAAAAACAAAACAAAGATATTATGATTTTTTTGTAATTTCAAATTAGCAACATAGAGCTTGTTTACATCGGGTGGAAATCATATCCTGCTTTAACTAATATTAGAGTTTCTAAGGTTTGTCTTCTAATTCGATGTGTGTAATTTTTGTGTATTACGGTGAAACCTGTGTAAGTTGACCACTTGCGGTGCACTACTTAAGTGGTACACTTAAACAGGTGGTCAACTTACAACGGTTGATTTATATGATAAGGGCTAATTCCGTGCCTGAAAAAAGCGGTCAACTTAGACAGGTGGTCAACTTACAAGGGTGATCAACTTCACAGGTTTTACTGTATTTCGCTTCCGAAATTAAGCGTTGTTACTTATCTAGAGATAAGTTTTACTGGAGCATTTTCGCAAACGTTTCATCCCTTGGATAGCATTTTGTTTTCCGGAATGGTTGTTCAAGTAAGCGAATTTTACGAAAAAAAAACATTTTTTTTTTGAAATGCATTTCTACGAATGTACTATAAATAACTTTAGGATGAAACATTTAGCTTAATTAACTTAAGCAAATAACAGCGTCAAAGTTGCTTTTATTTATTTAAGTTAATTCAGCGAGCTAAGATAGTTGCAATGTGCTTATTTTAGCTAGTCATATGACTTTGACAAATCTTTTGCACACGCATTAAAGAACTTGAGCATTGAACTCGCTCTGTTGGGAGCAATAACTGCTTTCAGTTATCATCATTATAGTATAATTTTCAGCTTACGTATCCAACATTTTAATACAGTATATTTCTTGAGATAAAAATTACTTTCTTTTTTCAAACTTAGAACAATCAATATGTGTTGCTTCTGGTGCTCTTTGTTCTACTCCTAATTACTAATTCTGCCGTGGGAAGGGAAAGCGCAGTACCCGCGGAAATGTGTTTTTGAGATGTATTTATAAAACGCAGTTTGGATTTCATTCAAACAACACGAAAACGTTGGAATTTGACGTGTTTTTCGTGCTTTATTTTCAGCGCAATCCAAATAAGCAAGCTTGCACAATAAAGCTAAAAAATAGATGCAAAAAATGCAAAAAGTGAAAAAATTAGTTACTGCGCTTTACTTTCCCACTGCATTTATCTGGTGCATGAAACTACTGGTGCATGTACTCTAAAAAAAGGTTGTTAGATTGTTTTTGTATTTTTCCTTTGTAACATAAAGAAATTCTTGAAGTCAGAAGAGAAACTCTTGTCACTTCAAGAATATCTTGAAGAGATAAATTATCTCTATGTAGCATAAATACGAAATGAATAATCATTTTTACGAGAATTGCAATGAGTTTATTAATGACATTTACGGATATTTCTTCAAATTAAAAAGCCATTACACGACTAAAATTATAAGGCATAATAAAATATTATTTTCTTAAAACAATAAATTCAAAAACACTACATTACTTGTATCCAGTACTTGAAATTTCATGCTTCGTTTTCGTCTTGAAATAATTGAATACGATCTTAACTTGTGTTCCTGGTTCTCCTTGGAAAATATATTGGCAAGTGGTGTTGGAGGGATAGTTCGCTGGGTACCTCGGAGAGTTAAATTCCCCCCTTTGGGTACTTGTGCTCAGGTAGGTAAAGTGGCACGTGCCATCCGGGATTGGCGTGCCAGGAATCTTGTAATCTGTTTGCAAGGAATAAACTTTTTAGCAAACGTTTTTTAAAACACATAACAATATTCACTTAAAAACTTGTGGAAGAGCAAATGTATTTTTTTTAAAGCTAAAGCATGATAAACTAAGATTTTTCGTTCAATTTCTTTTTTGTCGTGCTTTTATTATACTTGTTCTTTCTTGACAGGGTAGGTAGTTGGTTGCTAATTGGTGGGACAGGCTTTTTTATCTTTTCCAAAAACAGAAATTAATAGCAGCAATACCATTGCAAAGTTAATTGTTAATCATTTTAACAAATTAATTTTGAGGTTAAACCTAAGCAAGCACAGAATCGTGAATAGTGAACGGTTGAAATTTTACAAACTTTGAAAATGATCCAAGTTTTGGGGACTTTTCTTGGTTTAAGTTATCAATTCAAAAACATTTTTAAGCTGTACACTTGCTATAATAATTCATAAAACAAATAAATTTTGCTAAAACATTTAATAGGATGGTCCGGTTAGCAGATTACTTTACCCGCTTTTCTTGATCGCCTTTTATATAAGAGCTAATCCTTGACCAATATTAAAGTAATGTGCCCTGCCACAATCAGTAACGCTTAGAACAATACCTTCAATTTCTAATATTTTATTAATAGTGAACTCTATTATTAGACATTTCAAGCTAGTTTGAAAGATGAATTTATTGTGTCTAGCATACCAGTTTCAAATATATATCTGGCTTTAAAGCCTTTTCCCGTTGTAGCGCCACTGCTGAAGACCATGGCGAGACGTGGTCCGTCGGATAGAACTGGCTTTGGCACAATCGTTCCACAAAGGCTCAAGTCAAATTCGTCTAAAGCTTGACGCTCTTCTTGTCCTTGAACATATATCCTCAAGAAACCACCGTCGGAACATCTGTTGAGAGAAATTTGAATGATTAATTTACATTATAATCTTAAAATTCCGACTTATAGATATTAAAATTAAAGACTTATTGCAAATCTCAGAAATAAATGATTCGTTATTGAAAATGTGATATCAAAATTTTGATTAATCTCACACTTTGAGTGATGAGGACACCTCATTTTAATACAGGGTGTGGCGATGCACAAAGATGCAAATGAGAAACGGAAGTGAAGCAATTGATTTTGTTGAAGGTCAAGACGAATGACAAATGTGAAATTTGGATCTACTGAAAGATCGATTTTTTTCAAATGTGTTGAGCTATTTTTTATACACTTTTGGATAATTAATAGGGAAAAACATTGTTGAAGAAAGTTTACCTCTGTTAGAATATCATTGTAGATACGGCTTAATTTCGTATGCCAAAGTTCCGAAGATGGCTAAGTTCTTCACAATATTTAAAATTTATAAGTCAAAAGATAGTACTGAACTTCCAAAAAAATTTAAATTACAAGCAAGGTGGCATGATTATTTTTGCAAAGGATCACGTGACTCGTATCTACAACGGCATTGGAATAAACGGTATTCATTCGGCGGATTATTCAAAGATGAAATAAAAAAACAGTTACAAAATGATCCCTTCTGCTACAGATTTTGTTGGCGAATTTCCGGTCAACAAGTTGAGCATTTTTTTTATAAACAGTAACTTTGCAAGAAAAGAAAGAAAGAAAAAGTAACAATTACTCTTCGTGTTCTTTGAAAAAATGAATTTATATGAAATGTCATCTGTTGGACACTTTTATAATTTTCTTTTGAGACATTTAATAATAGATTAAGTAATTTTACATGTGAGGGTAAATTAGTATCTTTCTTCTACCAACCACATTTTGTGAAGTTTTCATAATTAACAGATTGTATGTAAAGTTGCCATAATTATCAGATTGACGATTTTTTGTTAAAATAATAATTGAGATTTTATTGAAGATTTTGTTATGAGCGTGCTTGGATGCAAATTTAGTGTATCTGTGAGCATATGCATGGGAAAAAGTATATTGTACAAAATGTTTCATCAAGCATTTTTCCCTACACCTCCAGTTACTGACACATGTATTCATACTCACTCAGGATCCTTGCTGCGAATTTCAAACTTCTCAAACACAAGTCTCACTCTTTCCAAATCCTGATTGTCTTGCAGTCCGTAAATGTAGTATTTGCACACCGTATTCTGGTGGTAAGGGTACGGATAGTTTGGTGAATAGACATTTCCTTCAGATTCTTTCTTGCTTAAAATCTTCTGATCACATTCTAAAGAAAATAAAAATAAAAGAAGTATACCCAAACTTTTTAATATACATTTTTCCACAAAAAAGGTCTTGACTTCATTTGTAATGACTATTTCTCTTTCTCATAATCTTTTAATTTAATTTTTATTGGTCATAGAATTAACCTAAATGTAATGATATTAAGACCAACTGCAGTTTTTGAGCGCTGTAATCATGAAATCGCAAACTACTTATTTTATTTCATACACTTTAGTGTGACTAAACTTATAAAAATAGTTTTTATATTAAAGGAAAAACATATATTTTATTTTTTTCTCTCACAATGTAATGTAAAATAAATTTAAGATGTCTTTTCTTTGTTATAAATATGAGCTTTTTTTTTGCTGTTAGAAAGATGCGAATTCTTCAATTTTTTATACCAAAATATAAAATCTCAAAAAAAAAAAAAAAAAAAAAAAGCGCGTTTGACTTCGATTTTACCGTTACTAACAAGAAGACAAGGAAAAATATTTGATTTTGTATGAACTTTTGAGTTTCTTTTCTGTCTTCGGATGTTGATGAAAATATTTAAACAAACTTTCTCAAAAAAAAAAAAAAATAAAAAAAAAACAAACATGTTTTCGTCTTTAAATCAAAACAATGCCAAAAATTGAAGTACGGTAAATAATTTGCTTATGTGTTTTCGATTTTTGTCTCTGCCAAAATATTGAAAAATCGTTTAGAGTAAAAATATTATTGGCAAAAATAATGTAAAAATATATCTGTGACGCTTTTTTATAACTTTTACTTTCTTTGACTCCAAAAAGCGTCCCCTCCCCCACTTCCTGCCTTCACATAAGAGAACTAACATGTTTAAAATACATTTGAACAGAAGAAAGACATGGCTTTCTTTTTTTTAATTTAAAAACCAAATTCAAAAAAGATAAATTAAAAAACTGTTTTGAAATATACAAGTTTTAATTTCTGCCTAAGTTTTGCCTGTGATTTATTAATATATATCGGATTCCTTTGTCAAAAAATATAAATAATTTATAACATAAATTACTTTTATTTCTGACGGCATTTGCCAAAATAATGTAATTAAATTTCACGATTGATTTAGCAAATTTTAAAGCTTAAGTTTTAATATGTTTTCATTATTTTTTAATACACGTAAAAAATAGTGCAATTTCAAAGTTCTATTTAGATATCGCGTATTCAGTTGGAATGAAGTATATCATTTATGTTCCATTTATGAGAATATGTTGAGGGTTTAAAAAAACTATCGTGTTTCTCATGTAAAACATACCTGTTCCACGAATATGTTCTCCATCGTTTTTACCGATGAAATCTAAAAGAAAAAGCAATTAAAAATTACATTTACGAACATATTTTTAAATTACAAACATTTGTAATAACTTTTTTCAGCACCACTATGAAACATGCTTATATTTGATGTCATTAACTTGAACTTCTTAATTAAAAACTAATACTTAGTTCAACAATTATTTCATTCCATTCCTCCTTCTTTTCTTGCTTGACAAATGGTTGGTTAAAAAAGAAATAAATGAAAAATAAACAATTGTTTTTACATAAAGTTCTACATGATAAAAAAAAAAAAGGCTGATGTGTGCATCACATGACTTCCTTTCACGCCAATTAAATGATCATAGTAAAGGCCTTGGAGTAAGCAAAGAAACAATTTAAATATTTTTCCCCAAAGTTTGTTGCGAACTGAAGCAAAAAATCATTTTATACAGATTAATTTTCCCAATATTGGACATTTTAATGTGATTCAACGGTTAACTCTCTAAATATCGCCCATAGTGGCCAAAATGAAACCAAATTAAAAAAAAAAAAAAACTCTAATTTGAATTCCGAAACTTTGAATTCAAATTATGTTTTTCGCAATCACGAGTTGCGACAAGACTCTACTGGTTAGAGTTATTGTTTCTAGAAATGGCTCCCCCGCCCAAGCATGTCCCTCCTCCTGGGTGCTTACGTGTATATAGTTGTGTGCGTGTGTGTGTAGGCTTACGTGTGCACGTAGGCGTGTGTATGTGTGTAAAGGCATGCGCGCGTAGGCGACTGTGTATGAGCATGCGTGTGTAGGACATGGACGCCACCGCCCAGCAAAAGTGGATTCCGGGGGACAGTGCTCAGGACCAGCTGCGCCGCCGCCGGTGGACGGTGGTGCTGCAGGCCTGGTCCAAGCTGAAAAAGGAACCGGAACATCAAGGACTGTCAAGTGAGAACAATAAGCAATCGTGATTGCTCAAAAAAAAAAAAAAAAAAAACTCATCAAATTTGTCGCTAAGTTGGCGAAAAAAATTGGAGACTAAAAGCTTGTTGATATGTCGCCAAGTGTTTGCCAAATTATAACACCACTTGAGTTTGCATTACTTTTAACAATGATTTCCCCCCAAAAAGGTGTAAAAGGTCCCTTTAAGAACATCTGAATGCAACCAAAAAAGGAGGTGCACTAGACCCAACTAGGCGTCTACGTATAAAATTTCAACTTTCTAGCACATACCGTTTTTGAGTTAGGCGAGATACTTACGCACATGTACATACGTACATACGTACGTAAATACAGAAGTCACGAGAAAACTCGTTGTAATTAATTCGGGGATCGTCAAATTGGATGTTTTGGGTGTCTATGCCTTCTTAGGCATACATCCACGGGTGGTTGGGTTGAAAAAAAAAAAAAAAAACTCAGCATTTATTCAGGCTCGAGCAAAATGGAAATTAAGGCCTATTTTTGGGTCAAAATTTTTTCGCGAATGCAATACTTCCTTTACTTCGTAAAAAGAAGTAAAAAGACGGGATCCCTCGCTGTTGACTCAGTTTAAGTCGATCGCTTCTGCATAAACTACGTTCCAGGCTCATACGCACGTGAAATCCAAAGCCGTTGAATCAACTTAACCTTGTATCAACTATACCCGGTCTCTCCTACCAAAATTTCTTAAATGTTAGACATTGTTGAAAACACTAAAACAGCTTTTTATATTTTAAAGTGTCCCTTTATGACATTCATTTTGGACGTGGGATTTATGAAAACCAAGTGCACGTTTTAACAGTTCTATTTTTCTCATCCATGTCAATGACGTGTTTTTCCTTTCTAAATCGATAACCATCTACTACTTTGTAGTTCATTTTTTCTCCGCTATTGTTCTTACCTCTAGGTAAGATTATCTTTTTCTATTAGCTGGTTTCTTGCGGTTGGCTCTACTCTGCAACGCAACACAACACAACCATTGAACTACAACAAAAGTGGACTGTATAACTTTTTATTATGTTTAATTTCATACACTTGAGAGCAGCATTCTTTCAGCCGCTCTGACCTTAAACTCCCTGAATTGGTTGCAGCCAGAGGTTTTTAACTAAACATAGGTGGCGCTTTAACAGCTATCTTGTTGCGTTTTCAAGATACGAAAGCTAACTCTGCAGTTTTCCACCAGGTGGCACTGTGAGCAGTCTCATTTAATAGCGCATATCTGATTTACTATACCTAGACACCACGTCTATAAAGATAGCAGCAAGGGTGCTGCTATCTTAAAAGACGACGAATCTTTAATGAATAGAAGGGTGACAAGGGGCTTTGGTGGGCACTACATAATTAGGTGGAAACATCGAACCAAATTTCACGCGCTTGTTACCATATTACACAAGCCTCGCAGCGAAAGCTTCCGTGTCTAAAAACGTTCTTCAAAGGTCCCAAAACAAGAATCTAAAGCGAAATTGTTTTTACCTCGAATTGCACAATCAGCCTAAATGTTTTTGTTATGCCGCTTTACTATTAATAGTTCTTTTGACATAGGCACCGTTTACGGCATAGCATCAACAACTAGAGATGGGCTATGTCGTTCTTTTTAATGATCCGTTCATCAGTGGATCGTTCATTCTTTTGATTCGTTCATTTAACTCGTTCATTTGAACGACTTCATTCATTTAAAAAAGTTGCAGGTGATCTCTCTGCACGACATACTCAAGTACATTCGATATGTTTCACTAGATCAGTAATTTTCTTTGAAGGAAAGATACTAAAACACTATCGTAAAGTATCAGAAAAATGAATCAAAAACTTTATTAGGGTTTCGATGCAAAAAGCAATTATAGTTCATTTCGTGAGATATTTTTCAGCTGCAGAATGGTAGACATGTTTTCCATTCCAAAAATGACAGGTTCCTTTTCAGCATTAGTTATTTAATTTTTCCAGCTACAGCAATGTATATATACTATATATTTAGTATTACCAATAGACCATGTATAATGAAAAAAATTAACAAAAAATACATCGGTAGCTCAGCCAGACTACCAGATAACTTAATTTTGAAAAAGATTCACCTAAATATTAGTGAACTTCAAAATTATTCCACAATACCGATGAGAACAGGAAAAAAAACCGCAACACTTTTTTAAATGGGGAAAAAAAATAGATAGCAATAATCTTGTATAAAATCTCTGGATAATTGAATGAAAAATAAACGACTTGGATGTCGTCAAGTAAGTTAAAAATAAAGCCAAATCAATATAGATGGTAGTTGATAGAGATGTTATAGAAAACAAAAGGATGACCAGAAAAGTGATAAAAGGTATTTTTAGAAATAGTTTAGGCGACAGAAAGCGTGTAAAGGATTTTAGCAGTTGAGTGATTCCATACCAACTCAACCAATGGGGGTTGCATGACCGACTCGGATTTTCTTTAAATTTAGTACACAGATTGATGATATGGAGGCATGGAAAATTCCAAATTTTTAGGTTCCTGCTCCACTTATTTTTTGAGATACTGGTCCTTAAAGTTTGTCCACCCGCTCAAAATGCCAAGAAAGTGATGTCATTTAATTTTTTTTTCTAAAAATTCTACTCATGCATTATGGAAGTGTTTGGTATCTATGAAAATTAGTCACTCCAGGCATTCAGGAAAAAAATATTACAATGTTTAAAATGAAAACGGTTAAGGTACAGTACTCTTAGAAGTTACTACCACAAAAATTTGAATTTGCCGATTTCGCTGAAATTGAGACATTGATTCCAAAAAAAGGGAAACAAAACCAATGGTTTTGTTGTTTGACCACTTTCTGGTAGTCTACTGGTGTTCCCTATAAATAACTACACAATAAATAATTTGGGTTTCACACTCCTTCTTGGAAATATTTAAGCTGAAAGACAACCCATAAGTAAAAAAAAACGCAATTTTGACCATTTTGGCAGCCGTTTTTCTCCTAAAGGGAGAGCACTAGGGACTTATTTATTTTTTTTTAAGTAAGCTACTGATATGTTAGCTATTCACAGGAAAAGAGTTTACTTTTGGTTATTTTCTGCATAAAAATATATCCCGCTGATAGCATATGTATGTTTTCCTTGTAATACTATATGCTTGTGTTCGTCCCCTCACACTTTACAATAATAGGAAAGAAAAATAACGCATTTATTAATTGTACTATATCTGGAAAAATTCAAAAAAAGTAACATATTACTGCATTTAAAAATATATTAGAAAGTATTATAATATTTTTTTAAATATAATAATTATAAAGTACTAAATAATTTTTTTTAAAATCAGTTTTAAAAAAAGGAATTATAAATATTCATCTCACAAGAAGTATAAGTTGAATTTAGCATAATATTGAAAATTGATACATAAATAATTTTATTTAGCTGCAAGCTTAAGTTCCTGTATTTTTTTCTTCCCAACAGCAGATACTTTAATCTGATTAGATATGTTTGCAGCCACAACAGATACCAAAAGCAGATTTACTAATCGGAATAAATTTATGGTATTCTCTTTTACCCTCAACTGTTGCGGCAAAAGCTACTTTTTCAGAAAGCACAAATAAGATTTAGAAATAAAGAAAACTTTGTAAAGCATTAAGGAAAGAAATAAAAAAAAAATCATTAATTTCAGACTATTAAGGCTTATGGTTTTGGAAGGAAATATGCTACAATAAAGCATGTCTACTTTTGTAAAATTTTAAATTTCACTTTAGTTAAAATGTTCATCGTTCAGTTCCTGTAGCGGCTTAAAATTTACCACTTCAACAGTGCTTTACGCATTTGGTATAGTTTACTAGAAGCAGCTGTTGGATACAACTGGGTGAGCAGTTTTAGGAAAGGTTCTTAATCTTCATTTGGGATTGATAAATGGACAAAGACTAGCCTAGCTGTGCCCAGAGCCTGTTGCTTGTCGTCACTTGTGTATTTGAATAAGGCAATTTTAAAATGATCAAATTTTTCTTCGCATCTGAAGAACATGTAGCAAACACAAGAGAATTGCTTTCTGAAAGACAGCTTTTGCCGCAACAATTGAGGCTACAAGAGAATACCATACATTTATTCCGATTAGAAAATCTAAGCTTTCGGTATCTATTGTGTCTGCAAACATATCTAATCAGATTAAAGTATCTGCTGTAGGGAAGAAAAAAATACAGGAACTTATGCTTGCAGCTAAATAAAATTATGTTTGTATCAATTTTCAATATTATGCTAAATTCAACTTATATTGCTTGTGAGATAAATATTTATAATTCCTTTTCTTAAACTGATTTTTAAAAAAAATATTTAGTACTTTATTATATTTAGTACGGCTGCCAAAATGGTCAAAATTGCATTTTTTTTTTTGACTTATGGGTTGTCTTTCAGCTTAAATATTTCCAAGAAGGAGTGTGAAACCCAAATAATTTATTGTGTAGTTATTCATAGGGAACACCAGTAGACTACCAGAAAGTGAGAAAAAAAAATGGTTTTGTTTCCCTTTTTTTGGAATCAATGTCTCAATTTCAGCGAATCAAATTTTTGTGGTAGTAACTTCTAAGATTACGGTACCTTAACCGTTTTCATTTTAAACATTGTAACATTTTTTTCCTGAATGCCTGGAGTGACTAATTTTCATAGATACCAAACACTTCCATAATACATGAGTAGAATTTTTAAGAAAAAAAAATTAAATGACATCACTTTCTTGTCATTTTGAGCGGGTGGACAAACTTCAATTACCTGTATCTCAAAAAATAAGTGGAGCAGGAACCTAAAAATTTGGACTTTTTCATGCCTCTATATCATCAATCTGTGTACCAAATTTAAAGAAAATCCGAGTCGGTCATGCAACCAACTTTTTTTTATTTTGGTTGAGTTGGTATGGAATCACTCAGTTGCGGGACAGGAAGTGGGCATTTTGTTAGTAGCCCAAACATTTTATTAGTTTCCCAAACAAGTTGGACAAAACATTACAATTGGATTCATTGGAAAATTGCAAATGAACTGCAACTGTTAAAGAAAAATGATGAATAAAAAGCAGAAAGTAGAAAGGTTCGAAATAAATATATTGCACTGCGCTGAGAAAAAGGAAATTTGAGATCGATTGTGATTTAAAAATTTGAAACTGAATGTAATTAAAAAAAAAAGATTTTATCCCAAGTGCATCAATACAATGTTCCAAACTGCTCACCGTTCAAGAGAACGTTAGTTCATTTTTAAGTGAACGAACGGATCTGTTCATTTTAATGGTTCGTTCTTTTTGAATCGTTCGTTCATGAACGTCACATCTCTACAACAAACATACTATTTTAAGAATTTTTAATGCATGTGATTAAAAGCGCATGTCCATCAGGAAATTGAGTATGACATTAAATTAACGGTTGAAGAGAACCACAATAACATAGTGTCATTTTAAAAAACATTTAGGTTAGAATTTGACTTTTAACGTATCTAAGTACAAGCGCTATTACGCCCGAGTTCCCCCTACTTCCGGCCATATTTTGATAGGTAATCCGACCGAAACGTACTAATCACAAATCATCTAATCATAATTATGTATGATAAGTGGGTTTTGATCAAAAACACATGAGAGTTGAAATTCGCTGAGGAATCTTATCGAATTAATCCCAATCGAATATTTGTTCACTCACCGAGACTGACGAATCTGTTGCTGAATTCGAAGAATCCCGAGAATCCTCTGTTTTCGCTCTCGGCCGTTCTCTGTAGTGTGATGAACTGAACCGAAACGTTTTCCGCCGAAGAGTAGATGACCAGGTTCCGCTGCTGGCCGCAGTGGGTGCCGATGAGGGGAGCTTTCGAGGAGGAGCCATCGTAAACTTTCACGTAGTCGAAGGGGCAGCTGGAGAATAACAAGAAATCAGAAAACATGCAGCAGTATATGCAGTGATGTCACTACGGGGGGGAGAGATAGTCTGCCCCCGGTGTCACCCAGCTGGTAGGGGGGGCACCCAAAGTGGAATCGCAAGTTTTTTAAAAATATGACGCCAAAATGCATTTTTCAAACTACAAATTTGAAAATTTTCCGGAGGAAAACCCACGGACCCCCACTTTTATTTGTCTCTGTACATTAACCCATTTAAAATTTCGTTACAATACTAATGTAGTTGTTTTCGAAAAGTGCATGAATTTCATGTTTTCATGTTTACATAGCATTTTAATTCGTTGTTTTTTTTTTTTTTTTTGCGTTTGTGGGTGATAACACTCCAAATTACCGCCTTGGGTGTCACCCATGCTAGGTACGCCGCTGGGTATATGCCTTAACTTTTTTCAATGACTAATTCTCAGAAAAAAAAAAATCACTCTGATCATAGTTCTACATATCAGTGCAGAAAAACCATTCCTTACTTCAGTGAAAGTCTAACCTAGAGAACTCTTGCTCTAGTTGTTCATATTGTAAGGCAATCTCGGTGATTTTTCATGTTCATCGATGCCATCCACTTTCTTCCATCTCAAATGTTTTTGCCACTATTTCTGCTCGTCCTTAGTTTGTCACACTGCTAACTTAACGCTTGAGCTTTTTGTTGCCCGAGTCCCTATCTTTCTTGACTTAAAAATAGAGGAATAAAAGATGCCTTAGCTTTCCTGAACGTTTTCCAAGGAATACTCTTCCAAATACATAAGAAGAATCATAAAGATTTTTTAAGATAATGTAAATGGCCATCGGGGTTAGAATCGACTAAAATTTAAAGCAGCATTTAATAAAATTCTCACAAATACTTTATCCATATTATGTGTTTAAAGCAAGGCTTTGAACCAGAACTAAACAAAAAACCGAAAACTGAAAAAAAAAAAAAAGAAAAATTAATTTGAATTTTGTCATCTTGAATTCAAATTATGTTTTTCGCAATCACGAGTGTGTGTTTGTGTGTGTGTGTGGGGGGGGGTATGTGTATGTGTGTAGGCATGTGTGTTTGTGTCTGTGTGCAGTCATGAGTGTGTGGGTAGCTGTGTGTATGAGTGTTTGTGTGCGTGGGGGCGGTGTATGTGTGTGTGTGTGTAAGCATATGTGTTTGTGTCTGTGTGCAGGCATGAATGTGTGGGCAGTTGTGTGTATTTGTAGGTGTCTGTATGCATGCGTGTGTGAATGTGTGTGTATGTGTTTGTGTGTGCGTGTGTGTTGGTGCGTGTATGTCTGCGTGTGTGTGTAGGATATGGACGCAACCTGGAGACGGTTTTCGCTAGAGGAGCAGCATCGTGAGGCCGGCCGCCGCGACGGGTGGTGCTGGCAGAGGGTGGCGCCGCGCCGGTGGGAAAAATGATAGCACGCCAAAAACAGTCAAATGAAAGCAATAAGCAATCGTGATTGCTCAAATAAAAACGCTATTTTGTTAGAATCCAAAAACGGGAATTAACCCGAAATAATACATTTCGGTTCGATAAATATTCGGTCATTTTGTTTCTGTAATCAAGTTATCAATATTTTCTAATTTAACTTACACCATACAACTATCACCATTGTACATTACTACTTTCACGACAGAATTATATTTTTAGTTTAAATAAGAATACACATTAAATAAAATGATTCATCCAGAACTTAAACGAAAACCGTTATTTTTTGGAGGTACGAAAACATGATCTGGACCGATATATATTTTTTAGTTGAACCGGAGCAATAACCGGAAATACAAATTTGCGGTTTGAAGCCTTGGTTCAATGATACTTACTGAGCGCCACCAAAGACTAGGTCAAAGTCCATAAACTCGAGTCTGACTCTTTGTCCTTTCCTGCCCAGGAATCGGTATTGGCAGTGCAGGTTCTTGGGGTACACGCCAGGGTAGGTAGGGGAGCGGAACTCACCCTCTCGCTTATTGTCGCTGAAGACAGTGAAGTTGCAGACTGAGTCGGGGGATGGAGTACCCACGATGTACTGAGCTGTTGGAAGTGGACACAGGATGAGTAAGATAAACGTATCCATTCAAAATTTAATAGTAATTATGACATTTTGTGGTATGATTTGGCCTGAGCACAATAGGATTGTTTTTGTGTGGAGGGGAGAAAAGTTCATGAAAGTATGGATGGTTTATTTTGTACAATGATAAATTTATTAACTAACCCAACTACTTGCATATTGAGATGAGAAAAATTACTCCAAATAACGTAGTAATACTATAGTGGTTACGGCGGCTTCACAACGAGCGCACATTTTTAAGCACAGAACAAAATCATTCTCAACAACAATATGGGCAGTTTCGATGCTTTACAGTTAAATGCAGGCAGATTGCAAATAAATATTATCTGTTAAATTTCTTGAGCTTTTATTCCTGAGAGCCAAGTAGTCTGAAAGATTCCATAGTATTCATGAATTTCGGTATAGGAATGAGCTTTTTTTGTTGTGTTTGGAATATTGAGGTCTTATTGCAAAATTTCTCTATAAAAACCGCCAACTTAGTGACTACTTTTTTCGCTAATACTTGTAATTTTAATTTTAGTAAAAATAATGAAATTCCATAAAGATACTATTTGGCTGCAAAAGTAATTAACTAATCTTTTTTTCAATGTTCCAACATAGAAGATATCCACATTCATCGTGACCCAGTATTTATTATGCAAAGAATTATAGTTTATGTAATTTGAGGGAGTGAGCATATTTTTAAAAAGTTAGAGAATCTTCATTTTATATGTAGTCAATTAGTCCTTACCCTCACATTTAGAAAAATATACTCGTCAAAAATGAAATTGCAACACCATGAAAGAATGTGCGTAGCGTCATGAATATTACAGGAAGGATAATGGAGGTGTGTGTGTGTGTGTATGTTGATATGCAAATGATTAAAAAACAGACGAAAATGATTAAAAACTAACCAATTTATTCAGTGTCTAAAGTGTCCTCCTCGGGTTCATAAAGGCTTTAATCCGGCGAGCTATTCTATCACTAAGTCCATTAAAGGTTTCTCAAAGTCACCTTAGCCAAGCGGCTTCCACTGCTGTAGGCAGAACATCAATGGTTTGCGGCAAAGGTCCTCTGTTCATTTCTCGTTCAATGAAATTTCCCAGGTGCTTGATGGGTTTTAGATCTGGAAAGACTACATGCCAGGGAAGGATGTCAAATCCAGTCGGGCTGTTACTGGTTGATCGTGCGACTTGAAACAAGTGCAGAACAACAGGCTCACAACTTGTGAGACGTAGCGGGTTGCTGTCAAACTGCCTTCAATGTGTACCAGATGCGTAATGTGCTCAAGCATTATGCTAGCCCAAACCATGATGCCAGGTGCAGTTACGTTCACCGGTACCAGTCACAGGACACCATAGGCTGCTCATAACAGAGCTACACGCCTGGTATGGTGTCGGCGTTATCGTATCTGGAGAATCGAATGGCACTGGGTATTGCTCACGGATGAGTCTCATTTCTGTCTGGAGAGAAATGACGGCCGTAGACAGATATGGCGGCGACTCATAGAACGCTACGACCAGCCTATTTTACCGAGTGTCACACCGGTCCTGACCTTGGCGTCATAGTTTGGGGTGGAATAATGTTTGATTGTAGGACGTATCCCTGGTACATTTTGATGGAAGTTTGATAGCGAACTGCTCCGTCACACAACTTGTGGAGCCTGTTGTTTCCCTTGTTTCAGGTAACATCCAGCACTGTATTATAGCAAGTAAATACCAGGCTGCATGTCGCACTGCGAATTCGTAACAGTCTAACTGGATTTAACATCCTTTCTTGATCCATTGCCTCTCCATATCTGAATCTCATTGAGGACCTGTGAGATTTCATTGAACGTAACATAAAATCAGGACCCCTGGCGCAAACCCTTCATGATCTGTACACAGCAGTGGCTGCGGCTTGGCTAAGATGACCTCAAGAAACCATCAATTGAACTAATTGGTAGAATGTCTCGCCGGTTTGACTTCTGCCCGAGCGGGGGGGGGGGGGGGGCACTTTAGATACTGAATAAATTGATTAATTTTTAATCACGTTTGCCTTTTTTTTAATGATTTGCATATTCACCTCACCACGGTCGTTCCTGCAATTTTCATAGAAAATACTACTTAAGACAATTTTTCGCATCCACGAATGCTGTCATTTAAAATGTTATGTCCTTGTAATACGGAAGCAGCTGGTAATTTTTACCCACCAACTACACTTTATTTTAAATCGCCATAACGCTGTCAGTTTTAGTCCTTTTCCTGTCTACTTTTTTGCTCCTAACTTCAGAGTGCCTAATTGTCATAATATGTGATATCTTAAGACTTTATATATTTGATTTTAAAATTTCTATAAAAACATATTTATTGCATGAAACAGCATACATTACGGTATGTCATAGTTGTTTTCTTTTTTTGAATATTTACTTGCGCAATTGGGATGTACTGTATTTGACCCCTAGAAATTCATTTTTAATATATTTATTTTTTTTTTGAAAAATATTTAGGTTTAGCTACCGGGAAACGAGCTATAAAGTTTGAAAAAAAGGCAAAAAATGATCAATTTCCAAACATTTTTTCGAAAATAAAATGTTTAAAATTCTTGTTTTGCTACTATTCAAATGCTTTCTTTTAAAACTCTGTACACATGTACAGAACGGTACACCAGAGGAAAAATCTGCAAATGCAAAACCGGCTGAGCAATGCGCAATTGGATTGTATGCCTAAAAGACAGAGGCATAGATATTAGCCTTCAACTAATTGGCAGTGATACAACTAATGATATGTCCGGTTGGAAGGGTGGCATGCTGCATTTTGTCGAAAAACTTCTCAATCGCAGACTTTTCAGATCTTTCTGCTGGCTTCACATCAATGAGCTCCTATTACGTCATATAGTCGCAAAGTATGACGGACCAAGTTGTTCAGAAAAGGGCTGGAGTGGTACTATTGGTAAACTATTTTCTCAGGTTGAAGTTCTTGAGAAAAAACTAGATCTGAGCCAATTCCGTTTTTGGAGCTCCTTGTTAAAATCAAGGAAAATGTTCTAAGCTAAATGAGCACTGAGAGTCAAGTAGCATGGAGTATATCTTCATGCAATTGAAAAATGCGAGCTGGAAACAGAAGTAGCAGCTCTTAAATGTGGCCAACTCTCCCACAGCAGATGGCTGACATGTGCTATGTGGAGCTTGCTGCTCCATATGAGAAAACATAATATTGGAAATAAAGATACGGAAATCTTAAACCTCCTTGGGTAGCTCAACATGGGTAGCTCAAGTTTGCTTCCCAATGTTTTACAAGATTAAGGTCAAACATGAGATCAAGTATGAACCCTCACATCTAATACAGTTATTTAGACTTTGGCAGAAGCAAGATGAGAGAATTAAAGAAGCTTCTGAACTCTACATAAAAAATGGATCATGGTGGGCTCATCCTGAGAATATGCTCATTGTTCTTTTCTGCTCTCATGACACAAACAAAAGAGCTTTTGCAGTTCACAAATTGATGTCAATTAGGGTAGGAAATGAGCAAGGATGTACATAAGTATGGTCTTTTAGAGTTCCGCAATCGATAAATCTTGATGCTTGCAATCTTACTGAACTGATTGACTGGGACGCAGAGATCCTCACTGAACCAATTTTCACAGCAAATTTATCTTTGGAACAGCTTAAAGCATTGAATGTTCTCAACTGAACCTTCCTCTATGTTCAATACACACTCAAAGTTGCGAGAGAGCGGTGAAATTAGTGATCGAGGCAGCAGAATCAGTACAGTGAAACCTGTGTAAGTTGACCACTTACGGTGACTAGTTTAGTGGTCAACTTAAACAGGTGTTCAACTTACAAAGGTTGATTTATATGATAAGGGTTAATTCCGTACCTGAAAAAAGCGGTCAACTTAGACAGGTGGTCAACTTCACAGGTTTTATTGTATGTGGTTTGGCCAAGAGAGATGGATTCCTGCGAAAGCACTTGCGTAATCGAGAAGCAATGCCTCCTTTGAGAACAAAGAAAGAGTTCCTAAAAGTGTTCGAAATTTGATGGAAACATAACTGTATCAGTGGCTGATTGCAGTACTGTGTTTTGGCATCTGAATGAAGGTTGACATACGGTACGTAAACTTTTCCATGTATTCAAATTGTCGTAATTATTTGGTATCTCACTTCTTGCAGTAGATTAAGTATGTTTTGTTTCATATATACCGTACTTTTTACTTATTAAATAAATGAGTTAATTGATGATAAATGTCTATAGCCTTTGAATAAAAGGTCACAAGCATATATTTAACACGAGCATCATCGAGCATTTTTAATTATCAGAAAAGAATATCTAATGTGCAAGTACATTAGATCCCAAATGTGCAAATCGATACTCAAAAAAAAAAAAAAAAAAAAAAAAAAAAACACTAATGCAGGACATACTCTACGTGCATGATGCACATTAATTGGGAGATAAATATTGCGGTACTTTTTCAAACGGAATACTGAAATGTACAAGAAAAGCTGTAAAAATTGAGTTTTGGTTAACTTCACTAAAATGTACGGCTCATTCGCGAACTAAAAACTTTAAAGTAATGTAGTTTTAATATTTTTCAAAAGTAATATTAGAAATTAATTTCTAGGGGGCAATTACAATGCATCCTAATTGCGCAAGTCAATATTCAAAAAAAAAAAAAAAAAAGATATACCCTAGCATACATATAATTACTTGCATGGTTTACATTTTTTTTCCTGATGGGAGTTACGTGCATGACTCTAACAGTTTAGAAACTAGGTATTGGCCCATAGTAAATGGGGCTACCCTGTATGTATATATGAATGTTTGATTAATTGTTTCATTTTTAAAAATCATTTAAGCCATATAGTTATGGCAAAATGTAAAGTATTTAAAAAAAATGTTCAAGCATGTCATGTGGCATTGCAGCATGGTGTTTGGGGAGCGGGGGCAACTCTTTTGTTTGAGCTCTGTTGTTTGCTATATGAAAAAAAAAGCTAAAAATGTTCGTCAAGAACCTACAAAATCATATAATTTTCTCACATATTAACGTATTTGGTGTGTAAAATAAAATGGTAATTAGTTTATTTTCTTTATTTCTTCATCAAATGCTTTCTTAATTTGCTCATTTTTTTGCGAGGAAACGATAAGGTAATTATCACCTAATCGGAAAGGAAAAATAATGTTTTTTTTTTCAAATATCGGTAATACCTATTTAATAAGAGATGTTCTAAATAAAGTTAATGAATTTCTTTTTTGTACATTAATTTATAAATTACCTATACTTTGAAGAAAGCAATCAGTTATTACTATGCAGAGAAATAAGAGTAACTTTAATTTTCTCACTCATGAGTTTTTTTTAAATTTTTTTTCCAAAATTGCTATTTGAAGAATTTGATGCACATGTTAAAAAATAACTTCTTGAGTTGATTGCACATTTGAGAAAGAAAAATAAAATCAAACAAGCAAAAAAGTGAGAAAAATAATATTTTTTACAACAAGAAGCAGGTTTATCAAACTGAATGTTTAGCTGGGCAATTAACTTCATGTTTTTTTTTCTTTTTGGGTACATTGAGCTATCAATATAAATTGAGTGGGGAAAATCAGACAACTTTTTTTTTTTTTTTTCACTTTTACGAAAGGAATTCGTCAGACGACGCTCTTTTTGCATAGGTTTTAAACTTAATAAAATAACTTCTCAAACTCTTTATTACTTTTAAGGAATGAAGATTGAAAATAAGTAAAAATAAATAGCGAAATAACAATATATTTAATCAATAAGTTAAATTCATCAGACTCGCTGTTAAACGAGGTAGTTACTTCACATTTTTTTTACACAATTTCATAAGTTATTTAACATTTCAAGGAAAGAAAAATGTAACAAAAATATACGAGCAAATTCAAGCAAATGTACCCAGCGGGCTGTAGTTGGGCACCAGTGTAAAAGGATAAGTAAATTTTATCACTATTATTTAGAGTTCAGAACGAATAATAACGTTTTCAAAATCTTGTTTCCTGAATAAGTTCTGTATAACTACGGCAAAAAGATTAATGGAGCTAAGAACTGTCAGTTAGATTTTGGAACAAATAACTTAAATAATTAAAAAGTAATGCTTAGAAACGCTAAATGGAAAGTCAATTTTGTTAGTGACATTGGGGCTTTGGAACAAATAACAACGAATATTCCAGTTGAAAAACGTTTATAGTATGCTTCATATAACCTTCTGGTACTCGTTGAACTACATAACTTAATTATTTTATAAGATACTAGTGGTACCCGCACAGCTTTGCCCGTAGTAGAAAATTAAAAGGTCTTTTGGTTCGCCTGTATATTTACAAATAATGTATGGTGAATTTTCTCGCCAGTTGGCTTGTACCCATGTTACGGTTCCACGTTATGATAATTTCGTAATTTACTCGTCCATCTTATGATATTTTTGTTCTTAAAATTGGATTGGAAAAAGAACCACATCGAATTTTCGAAAAATCGCTTCGAGGTGCACACCCCCATGGAACAAACAAACTTTGTGCCAAATTTCATAAAAATCGGCCGAACGGCCTAGGCGCTATGCGCGCCACAGAGATCCGGACAGACAGAGGGACATTCAGCTTTATTATAAAGTAAAGAAAATACGTCGCGCTTTAAAAAATGCAAACAAACAATAATGAACCATTGAGAAAATGTGTTTTGACCAAATACTTGATTTTAGCAACCCTGATTTCTCTTGTTTTTAAACGGTTTTTAAGTTGTTGGTTCTTTCAAAGACAAATGCCAATAATCATAAGGTGAACTACACAATACAAGATTATTGTCCCTTTCTGATTTATAATACCAATAGTAGGGAAACGGCACCAGTCACTGACATGCTTGGGTCGTTCTCAGAAAAAGCAGGATTTTTGCTGCTGATTTTTAAAAACATAAAATTTCTCCTAATAAGTTAAATACTTAAGATTAAGTTAGATCCATCCTAAAGTAATAATGCTATTATAGTGATAATAATGCTATTATTTGCTTCAGATCAAGCGAGCAAATATTTAAAGTTTTAAAAATTACTTGGTTAGTGCTACATCCATGGACAAATTCTGTCCACAGATGTGATGTCCACGGATGTGATAAAAACAGCCATTTTCTACATTTAAGAACATGTGCTTTTGAAGTTTTGACTTGAAACTTGAAAAACAAATATTTTACATTTAATATTATCAATTCATTGAATCCTTAGTATTATCTTCCCTAGTTATTTTAAATATGTATGAGTCACAGATGTGATGAGTTGATCTTTACTTTTTATTAATCAAGGACAAAAAACTTGAAATAAAGTCACAGAAATCTCAAAGCAAGCTTCTGTTTCTGTCTCACTAAACAAAATGGCTTCTTGAGAGTTGGTCCTTCAACCAATACCGTTTGGTGCTTGGAAGAATTTATTGGCACTTTCTTTTCTGTCAACAGATGTGACTATTTCTCTGGTTACAAGAATTAAACTTGCAATTAAATACATATCAAAATTAAGTTTAACTTTACTTTTTTGTGAAGTTTGTACTAAGTGTGTACTTTATCCAAAATTTAGCCTAAATAGCTAGGTTCTTGTTTGGTGCAAGAAAAATAAAATATGGAAACAAAAAAAGATAAGTGGCTACAGTCCACGGATGTGATAAATCACTTCTGTGGCCAAAATTTAAGCAATAAATAAAATATTTTTTTCTCTTTTAGCTACTTCAAAATATTTCATCAGTTCTATTAAAGTGTTTCATTCACTTGAATTATTTTCTAAACTTTTATTCTTCATGATAAAAACCAGAAACACAAATTCCTGATTTTTCTGAGAATGACCCGCTTAAGACATCACTCTCAGGTTAATTCAATTTTCTAAACCTTTTCATGAATTTAGACTTTTTAAACAACTTTTCTCTCATACTACCTTATCTCATCTAACGTTTGACTGCTTTTGGATCCTCTAAATTAGTTTATTCTATTTTTATTTGCTCAATTTGAAAAAAAAAGTCTGACCTCCCAGTAACAGACACCGAAAAATCTGATGAAAATCAGACATCAATTTGATGATACACAGTAACAGACAGGATGAGGAAAGGATGAGTAATAGACAAAATTAATTTTTTCTCTTCAAAATGTGCAAAAGTTCTATATTTTTAGAACTAAAGTCTTACTAAATTAAAATGAACATGAAGCACCAGCTAACCTCGTGGTGGCTGCTCATGAACTTTCACTACTACCTTGTAAATACCAACCTTGTAAATTCACTCTGATAACACTAGATGTCTGTACCGTATTCATCGGTCGCAGCAACATCAGTTTTACCCGCCTAAAAGGTTTATTACACTGGGGAACAATTTGTAAAACAATTTCTGTTGAGTTAGGTTTTTGAGCTGTTTTATAGTTAATTAGGCATGCTGGTTTCAAAACTGTAGTTAGTTTTATTCTACCACGTCAAGTTTTTTCTCTACACCTTATGAGAATGTGACTACTCCCCGCGGAATCGAGCATGAATCATTGGCTGGCTGGCACTAACCTTCTCCGATTGGCGCCGGGTAAATGACGCATGGGAGCACAGCGACAGGTTTATACTGGTCTGGGGTTGTTCAATTACGCCTGAGATACTGTAGTGAGAGGTTGTATGTTACTCTGAAATAGTGAATCACATTCCAACGTGGAGTTTGAGTTCTTGTTTATATACTGTTCTTGTTCTTGTTTTTGAGCGTTTAGTTTTCATTTATACATCAACTGAAACTTTTCCTTATGGCTAGTTCACGTCGTAAGTGCTTAAACAGCCCCGATTCGTTTTGTTATATATAGGGCAGTTTTACCATTCCCAGTCAAAGGACAAACATCAGTACATTTTTCAGGCAAGTCTATTATGCCTATTTCAAAGTGAAAATTGGAGATCAAGACAAATCATGGGCTCCACACAAAGTGTGTAAGCAGTGTGTTGAGAGTTTACGGATGTGGACAAAGGGAACACGTGGTAAATTTCCATTTGGTATCCCTATGATTTGGCGAGAGCCCAGAGATCATTCAAGTGATTGTTACTTTTGTATAGTGAAAACGTCAGGATATAATAAGAAAAACAAATGTAAAATAGAGTATCCTAGTTTACCATCAGCTATACGCCCAGTGCCTCATTCAGCTGAAATCCCAGTGCCAGTTTTCAATGAATTACCCTGTTTGGAAATACAGGAATACGAGTCTGATGAAGATCGAAGTGACCCCAACGATAAAGATTTTGAAATTGAATGTGATTCCGTTCGTAAGGGATTTGAGCAACATGAGTTGAATGATTTGGTACGAGATTTGGGATTATCCAAAAAAGCTTCAGAGCTCTTAGCATCAAGACTGCATGAGAAAAACTTGCTTGAAAAGGGAGCTAAGGTATCATATTTTCGATCAAGAGAAAGCGCGTTTCTGCAGTACTTTCGAAGTGATGATGGATTTGTGTATTGCGATAACGTACATGGTTTAATGGAAGAGTTGGGAATTTCAGCCTATAACGCAACTGAATGGCGACTGTTTATCGATAGCTCAAAGCGGAGCTTGAAGTGTGTTCTTCTTCACAATGGAAATTTATTTGGTTCAGTCCCGATAGGCCATTCAGTTCATTTGAGGGAAGAATACGAAGACATAAAGAGAGTCATTGATTTGTTGCAATATCAAATGCACCAATGGATCATTTGCGTTGACCTTAAAATGGTCTGCTTTCTTCTTGGCCAGCAACGCGGATATACTAAGTATCCCTGCTTTTTGTGTATGTGGGACAGCAGAGCTCGTGAGAAACATTGGATGCAGACGAACTGGCCGCCAAGATCTGACCTGAAACCTGGTGATCCAAACATTCTACATCATCCACTTGTCGACAGAAAGAAAATTATATTTCCACCTCTGCATATAAAATTGGGTCTCATGAAGCAATTCGTAAAAGCTTTACCAATTGAAGGAGACTGTTTCAAATATCTCATTTCAGCATTTCCTAGCCTGTCATTTGAAAAGATAAAGGCCGGTGTTTTTGATGGTCCACAGATTCGGCAGCTTGTGAAAGATGAAACGTTCATAGGAACAATGTCAGAAATTCAAAAGAATGCTTGGTTGGCATTCAAAAACATTGTTAAAGACTTTCTTGGAAATACACGAGCCCAGAATTACGCCGAAATTGTCCAGCAACTCTTGGAGAGCTTCAAAATGCTTGGTTGCCACATGAGCATCAAATTGCATTTTTTACATAGCCATCTTGCTAACTTCCCGAAAAATCTTGGTGCAGTCAGTGATGAACAGGGCGAGCGATTCCACCAAGATTTGAAGGTCATGGAGACACGATATCAAGGTAGATGGGATGTACATATGATGGCTGACTATTGTTGGAGCATCAAGCGAGAATGTCCACAGATTAAACACTCCAGAAAAAGCTATAAGCGAAAATTTTTACCTTAATATGTATAAATACACAATTTTACTTGCGGTAACTATTATAGCCTTTGTATGAATAAAATTGTTGATTGTAAACAGTGCATTTGACAAGTTTTTACTTTTATTTTCCTTTATATGCACAATTTGTATGACTTTTGAAGGTATCCTGTAGGTTGAAAACATGACGTGATAGACAAAAACTGCGAATATTTTTGGACCCAGAGGCCAAAAGTTAGTTGAAATCAAGTCACAGATTTAAGACAACGAAATTGCTGTTCCCCAGTGTTATTTAAATCCAAACTTATGACTGTCTCTTACTGGACCCTTAACTGTTACTGGTGACCTTAGCCTCAAGTGGATTTCAGAAGTGTTATTTAACTTGGAATGAATAACAACGTTTCTTGATACAAGAAGAGCGATTTTACGATTATTATTACTTAGTAGTTCAAGTTCTGAATAACAATACAAAAGATAAAGGATATCTTATAAATCGTTCAGACTTTCGAACAAATACGGGCAATGTGTCTTCTTCTTCATTCTTCATACGGGCATCATGAAGAATGTTCATTCAATTACTGTAACTGGAAAAAACATTTCTAAATAAAAACGCAAAAGTAAAAATAGATTTACACATGGCCAATGTTTACAAGATTCTCGTTACTTAAATTGTCTCTGATTGACAACGCAGAAGGTGAAGTACATTTTGAAAATGTGATTCATGTTTCAAAACATCAAGACGTTCATTCGAATAAAACATGGAACTGAAAGCAGTCAGAAAGTTTGTCATGTTTTTCCTGAACAACTTTGTAACAAAAATTATAGTTACTTTTAAAGGAAAAAGTAGAAAGAAAGTAAAAAAGATAGAAAGAAAAAGTTATAAGTGTATTGAAACAACAATGTCGAGCCAAAAACTTTGTTTGAGGACAAAAAGAATTTTGTTTGCAAGAATTTTTTTTTATTATTCGGAACACAATCTCTTCCGTTTCATTTGGGAGCAGAAAAAGGTAATGAGAAAAATAGCCGACGTTGAATCTAACAAAGAAAAAAGAAATTCACTTTTTCCCCGGCTCTTGCGAGTCAGACCACAATAAGAAAAATTAACGGAAAGCTATCCAGACAAAACGCAGAGTATTTAATTGTTTTACGCCCACAAGGAAGATTAATGTTATGTGTTCGATAGTTATCAGTTTTATCGGATGTTTTTTCTGAGAGTGAATTAATTAATTGTTGTCAACTTATGCCAATACAAAAAAGGAAATTTTTGCATCTTCGTCCCTTTTTACACTTCAATGTAAGAGTTTCATACCACTGGATTTTATTTAATTTTTACGATAAGATGACTCATGATTTATCAGTTTTGCAAAAAAGTAGAATTATGTTGGAAATTAACAAGAGAAGTTTGTTCATGGTTGTCGATTCTTGTTTTTTTGCGAAAGGAACATCATTTTAGAACAATATAAAAACTTGTCTTAACTAAAAATTTACCTTACGATTTTTGCATCATCTCTTGTAAGTTTTCCTTACTATTCACTCTCTGTAACTAATGCTTTAACCCCTTCCGACCTGGCGTCAGTTATAACAGACATGAGCTTTTAAACAGCTGCTAATCATTTAATAATTGATTACATTACTTTTTTTTTGTAGTTGACGCTACATTCTACTTATTAGTATCTGTGAAAGGATTTTTCGTTTTGGGATTACCAACACAATCATATAGGGATTGGGAAATAGCAAGTGGCTCAATTTACAACCATGTATTCTCGTCCCAAAGGAGAGGCTTTTTTGTGATTTTTTAAAAAAATATGTAATTTTTATTAGGATTTTCAAATGCTTATATTATGTTTTATCATTGTTTGGAAAACATTTTCCAATGAAGTTTGCTTGATATTTCATCGTTTTTTATATGAAATATTAATTTCAAAAATATTAGTCTTGAATATTGGACATATTGTAATTCTTTTACTTTTTTGCCTACAAACTTGAAATCATATCTACAATATACCCTTTACCATAGTACACTGTGTACGAAATATAAACATGTTTGGTTAAGTATTTCATAATGCCGACTGAAGGGGTTAATAACTAAAGATGCGGCTGAATTGTCTCCCACTATCCCAACCAATCGGTGAATCACATCTGTGGTAGACACGTTGGACCCAGGGATGTAAAGTAATGTAATGACTGTAGATACTATTTAAGACAATTCTTACGCCACCAGGACTAAAAGAATTTCAAAACTGGAAAGAAGTATCATTTGGATGCAAACAGACACTTACAGGCATTGATGAATTCGTAGAAGCCTTCGAAAGCTTCCGGCGAGACGTGCTCCTCGTCGGTATAGAAGGCGATTACCAGCGTCCGGTACATGGATATCCGGTTCCGGGGTCTGTTCTTGCCGCAGTACCGACCACCGAACGGCGTTCGGATCAACTCCATGCTAGCGTCCTCGATCTCCGTGTAAAGGTCGATGTACTCGTGGTTGCATCTGAAAACACAAGATTTCTTTATACAGAAACCAATGCTTCATATACATAGAGGACTGCGTGCAATGTGTCTTGCCTCCGGACACACACAGAAAATATTTACAACACAAGAGAAGGAAATAACACCCAGGGCACCGGCGGGAATCGAACCCACAACCTTCTGCTTAAAAAACGAAGCTTCTACCACAGAGCCACGGAGGAACCAATGTAAGCCATGGATTACGTGAATCAGCGTCTTGGTTTACTTGGAAACTAAAATGATTATCTCTGTTCACTGTGGAAGGTTTGTGAAAGAGATTCCAACCGGCAATTCAATTCTTCGGCTGAAATCTCTCGTAGAAGCTGCAGTACCGTGCTTCCAAGTAAACTGAGATTACATTCTTTGTTACCAAATTGACTAAGGACTGATTCACGCTGAGTTAAGTGACTCGGACAAAGTGAGGCTTGATTAGAGTTCCAAGAGATACATATTACTCCTTAAAGCAGCATTCCATAAAAACCATAAATGCTGCTCGTTAAATCTGTGTAACTGAAATTCCTGTCATCGTTATCGAGCTGTTCCATGGATAGATGAGAATGAAGGAAATTTCCTTCCTCTTCAGCCTCGTGTCCGTATTGAAGGGGTAAAGATGACTGGCAGAGCCATCTTTTAACGGTTAATCCAGTTATCGTACGTTATACTAATGGTTGCTCACATATTCTGCGCCTCAGAGTCAAAAGGACGTAATTCACATTATGATAATTTCAGAGGAGAAGAGAAAATTTTTTTTCTGGCGCATGCCAAGAATTGGACGCGCGCTCTTTTAAAAATGGTAAAAAAATGCAAAGGATTTAATTTTAAGAATTACTTTCACATGGCTCGATGGGGAATAGACTTCTACGTACAATGCACAAATAAACGGAAAATTGCAACTTTTGGACTTGCATCAATCTGGCTCTGAGGTACAGAATTGTTTCTTTACAAAGGATCATCGTTTGTTTAGGTTGTGGTAAAACCAAAGGACATCGTTGATGAGCCCTGAGCCGTGACTTTACTCAGTCTTCTTTTACTTCACTCTGTGTGCATCAGTGATTTGGTAAAAATACTGGTTATCTCTGTTCACTTGGAAGTTTTCTCAGACCTACCTCGTAAATAGAGATTCTTTGATACCAAGTTAACTACGGCGCAGATTCATTTGAAGTGAAGTTAATTTGTAAGAGTGAATCACGCGACATAAAGTGATTTGAACTGAGTGAAGAGAGATTAAGAAACTAGGAGCGACCCTCCACTCTTTTCACTAAGCAAGACAATGAAACTTTTCTCCAAAAACTTACAAAATTTCAGGGAGAAGCTTTAATTTTGCCATATAGCACGGAAAGCAGGGGTATATTCTTCTCATGCTGGGAATTAAGAAATGTAAGATAGTTATTCATTAATTCATTATTCATGATTCATTTTCATTACTCATAATTTAATTAATTACCATGAAATTTTTTTTGGAGAGGGGGGGGAGGTGCGAAATTGGTTCAGGATGTGGCTGTTTCTAGAATCATGAAAAATAACCCATGGAACAACAGGATGTGTCCCTAGGTACAATAGGATGTTTTAGCTCTGGAAAGTTCTTGAACTATTACTTTAAATGCCTTGCAATATTTTATTTTCAAACTTTCTGAATTTTAAAATCATATTACAGAGAAATATGTTGGGTATTTTAATGTAACTTTTAAGTTTTAAATTATATTTAAATAATTGACGTTAAAAATTAAAATATGAAAATGTCCCAAGATACAACACTCTCATCTATTCTAAGGGGAGTTGCCATACATACATTGACTACTGAATATAAATGATACAAACAAACCGAGAAAAACGGAAAAGGGAAAACAAAAGTTACGATAAACCTGCATACCCCAGCCAAGTTGATTTTTTTTCCTGACCAAAGAAGGTTTTGATTGATTTCTATTAAAATATGTATCACTTTTATTCCCATTAGAGGATAAGGAATGTTTTCTCTATAGGCCTAAAGAGGTATTTGTAAGGGCATCTAGAAAAACGTTCGGAAAAAGGTTTGATGTGGATTTAAGTGCATGAAAAAATGGACATGATCCACACATACTTCGCCTACTTTAAGAGTTTCTAAGTTTTAAAACATGTTTTTCAGATGGTATTGTTGCTTCAGATTGAAATAATAGTGAATAAACAAGCAAAAGCTTTTTTAAAACTCACTGTTCATCAAATCTTTGTAAATAAATTAGTTAATTAATAAAAAATAATGCATGGAAAAATAAATAAAACCAATAAAAAATGAAATAAAACAAAAAAAAAAAATAAATGAATAAATAAATAATTGAAATAAAAATAATAAATAAATAAATGAAATAAAAATAATGAATAAATAAGAAAATAAATGAAATAAAAATAATGAATAAATAAGAAAATAAAATTTTCAAAAATATGGGACAAATAAATAAAGAATAAAGAAATTGAAAACTATAAGATGAAAAAAGATTTATGTAAAAATTGATAAAAAATTGTTAAAAATCATTTTTATATGACCTCAGATTTCAACATAATATTGTTATATAGACGTTTATTAGCTTCTCTAGTTATTCTTAAGTAGCGTTACTTAAGAATAAACTGTATCTTTACAACGTTAAGTAAGAAGAGACTGTATCCATAGTTATGTACAACGTTACATAAGAAGAAGCTGTATCATTACAAAAAATCTTTATGGAAGCCGAGTTTCATTGACATTTTCTTGTAAACGACAGCTTTTTGTTTTACAGTGTAAGAATAGTATTCTTGGTGAACGCGACATCCCCCTCCCCCCTTTAATAACCGCTGGTACAAAATGTATCCTGCGAAACTTTCTACTCATATTTGACTACCAACTCTTTAGAAGTTAGATTCAGTACTGTTATTTAGGCATCTTTGAACCATTTGGGTCAACTTTGCTACATTTCCTAGTTTTTTTTTAATAATTTTTTTTGCGTGTATTTCACTTTCAAAAAATCCCAATCTACTTTTTGTTTATAAAATAAGTTTACACTTTTGTAAACTTCCTTAATTCTGAAATGACTGTATGGCAGATACTTTTTATTTCTAATATGAAACTGCTGAAATATCTCATCCAACGAGGTAATATTATGTGCAATATAGTAAAGAATAGAAATCTTACAATGCTATAAGATAAAATGGGGAATTTTGAAAACTTTAGTTTTTATTTATTTATTTATTTATTTTTCAGTTGAAACTTATTAAAATTACTTATTTTCCATTGCACTTCTCATGTGGTTCAAAGTTACCTGAAGTGGCAGAATAATTTTGAACCAGAACTCTGGTAACCAGAATAAAGCAGGTTAATTATTCACTTTAAATGGTTCATAAAAAGCTATTTCTTAATTTTGGAAAACTATGCAATTCTTTAGAAATGTTGCATAGGTTAACCAAAATTAAAAACAAAAATAAAAAAAATGGGTATATTGGCGTAAAGTGGAAGTTTTCCTTTAACTTTTAGCCAATAGAGGCATTTACACTTTTTAAATAGCAGTGTTACAGTTAAAAATAGGCAGTTATGGATCGAAGTTGCCCTGATTTATTGTACTCTGAGTATCCAAAAAATAGATAAAATGGGTCCCCAAATGCAAAAAAAAAAAAAAAAAAAAAAAAAAAAAAAAAAAAAGGAATGGAGAAACTTACTCTGGAATAGCTCCGTGGAGATTGAACGACATGAAGGTGACCTGAACTCTCTCGTTGTCGCTTGCGATGAACGTGTAGATGCATTGTCGGGAGTGGCCTTTGGGGATGGATAACTCGGGGGCGCTGAAGCTTCCGTTCTTCGGACCTTCCGGGTTGCTGACGAACATGCGATCACATTCTGAAAAAGACGTAGAAAAAAAATCGGCTATTAATCCAATTCTATTAAATTCCCCCCTTATCAAAGAAGCTTTAAAACAGTTAAAGAACTTTATTTGTCTAATTTGAGCAACAATGTCAAAGATTCAAATATTGAGTTTAAAACTGCTTTCCCGAACTTAAAAAGATTACCTATAACCTCTTCCCTTGTTAATTAAGTCCCTCCGTTAATTAGGACCGGAGATAGAAAATATTCATAGGGGGTATTTTTTTCGCGCTTTCAAATGAAACTAAAATGACAGCGTGTCCGAGAGCAATTATACTCAAATTTGAAATTAAAAAGAAGAAAACATACCTATTGAAAATTTGATAAAATATGAACGTTTGAAGAAATTAATTTTCCACCGTGGGTTCATGAAAAATAGCAATTTATAACTCTTCATAACTTCATACTGTCCGACCATCGATTACATGGAAAGGCTAATATCCGGTTTATAGGCGGAAATGGACGTATCTATTAGCTTATAATGGTGTTAGTTGGTTTGTTTCAGATGTGCACTTTTGACTCTCTATTGTTTAGCCCCAGTTTTGTAATGAAAATATGCTCACAGCAATATTTTTTTTATCTACAGTATTTTCGATATACATTCCAACTACAAAAATTAATTGATTTATTTATTCACAACGTAGTTTTAGCATACCATTTTGCTTTTACATTCCCGAACGAAATGAAAACATTTTATTTAAATTTTGCTGTTCGCATAGTAACTTTTTGTTTCCCTTCATTTTATTTTAGAGAAAGCAAAAAATGAATAAAGCACTAGTGACATTATAAAACGCGTGTATCAATATCCCTATCTGTGTTTTCTCTTCTCCCCTGCTAGATTCATTCAGATGGAATCGTCTTTATTTGGCCGATTGCCAAATTACAAGCAATCCGTGGTTGAACAGTAGCCAAGTTATATACAATAGCGATTCCTATGTGCACTTGAGCACGAGAAAAAATATCTGTAACAAGTATGATCAAAGCCTCCAATGTTGCATCTGTGTTTAGTTGATAAAACGTATCACTTGTTAACAGCCCCTTACCACCTATCTACTATTTTACAATACTATTCAACTCTTTTTATTTTTAATAAATAAATTGCTACATATAATTGGTTACAAAATTAAGAACGTATTAAATTGCTACATTTCACTCATGCGCAGGGCAATATATTACTTGTGCTTTTCAAATATTCAATATAGATTTTTTTTTTAAATTTCAATTTAATTTTTCTCTGGCATACTGTCAAGTTTTCTGAAACTTTGGTGAAACTTCTTGGAAAGTTCTGCCTATTTTGAGCCAAAAATTTGCGATGGAAATAGGTATTTTTTTAAAGAATCGTATATGAGGCAGTGCGAAATAAAGGGATGTAAGTGGATATTTTTAAGTTTTGAGTAAAACACGTTTAAAGATAATGTCCTAGGTCGGCTTTCATTGAAAAGTTTTTCTAAATCATGCTGTATAGCTGCTCCTACCTGCTACTAGTACTAACTCTTGCCCCAAGACAGAGGAGAGGTTCCTCTTCCATTTGCACCTGTTATCTCGAAATTGTTAATTTTGGCACTTACATACCTTTGCTTCTCACTGCCTCATATATCTTCGTCATTATAATTGATACTTCCTTGAAATCCATTGATTTTGTCTGCATAGGAAGTAAAACTGATTTATAAAAAATACTGCTTATTCCCAGCAACTTACGATATAGGATACTTTTGCACAGGAAGTAAAAATAATGTATGGAAATTTCAGCTTATTAGGATAGGATATACTTTTGCTTAGGAGGTGACAATTATTTCTGAAAATTACTGCTTATTCCGAGTTTCTTACGATGAAGGACACTTCTGCATGAGAAGTAAAAAATATTTATGCAAGTTATTGCTTATATAAGCAATAACTTTCATATAATTCTCAGCTTCTTATGATGCAAGATGCCTTATCATTTTTTGAATAGGAAGTAAAACTTTTTTATGAAAACTTTCGCTTATTGCTAGTTTTTCACGATACAGGATACTTTTGCATAGGAAATGAAACTAATTAATGAAAATTTCTATTTATTCCCAGCTTCTTACGATACAAGTAACAACTATTTCTGAAAGTTACTGCTTATTCCTAGGCTTGCCAGATTTCTAAAATGTTCAACCGGGACATCAGAAGTGGGACCCCCACCCCCCTAGTGTCGCAGGTATTCAGAATCGTGCACTTTTTTGGTTGGTTTTTAGATGATTATTTTAGTGGGTAGTTTCTTCTCAATGCTATGAATAAATAGTTACAAACTATGAACCGAAATTAGAGGTAAACCAAAACCCATGAAACAATCAAATAAATTTAAACATTTTATTTCTTACTTAAGTAAGTAGAAACTATATGAATGAGGAAAAAAAAATTGAAATATATTTTCAAGTATTTTCAATTGGTCAGAACTTTTTTCGCTTTTAATCTTGTTGTAAAAACCTTCACAAGCTAATATTTTATTATTTTTTATGTTAATGTTACAAATGACAAATTAACTATCCCCTAAAAATGATCCTTCCGTTTCTTATTTTTAGACATTTTTGGTCATATTTTATCAAATTTATCATTTTCCAGGACATGAAGTAAACCGACCGGGACACCGAAGTTTCGTCTGAAATCCGGGATTGTCCCGGTCAAACCGGGACGTCTGGCAAGCCTACTTATTCCCAACTTTTTATAAGGGATACTTTTGCATGGGAAACAAAAATGATTTAAGACAATTACTGCTTTTTCCCAGTTTCCTACGATGCATGATTATTAGAAAAACATTTGTGCTTCTTAAAGTTACTGTTGGTGCTCTAAATGCATGCGCGATTGAATCTTTTCGGCAAAATGTAAATTCAAGCAGACGTTTCATTGGGAAATAAGTTAAAGAAAAATTCGTCCGATATTTCTCAAGAAATTCCAAAAAAAAAGTATCTTTTTGAAAGTGATCGGCTAGTTTTGACTATATAGTGCATTTTAGATTTTTTTTTACCTTTTTCAACACTTGTGTGACTTTAATAAGCATGCGCATAGCAGGCAAATAAAAAACAATAATGGTGCAGGAAAAACACTGATAAAGGTAAAGGATAAGAGAGTAAGATAAAACGTACTTGGGGTCCGAGAAGAGGGTTGTGGAGGGGGGGTGAGTGCCGCCGCGGTATCGCTCACCGTTGATGAACCATTCACTAAGGAAGGAAGGATAAAGAAAAATAAAAAAACAATTCGTGTGCGAATATAGTATAAAAGGTTGACAACAAAGAATTCTGGGAAAATATACTGTATATCGCTACATAATAATTCACATGCAGTTACAAAGCTATATTTTAGCAGAAATATAATGTATGAACAATTTTTCTACATCTATAGCAATTTCATACATTATTTTTAAGAATATTTTTCAAAACAATAATTGCTTGAAACTGTTTCTTAGAATGGAAATATGTTTTGCCTTTTATACTCCTCTCAAAGAGTGAACATAAAAAAAGCTTGTGCAAATAAAGAACTGCTGATGGAAGCACAGAAATAGAGTTTATCAGTTCAAGCAATGGTCTAAGACAGTGGTGCTCAACCTACGGCCCACGAGCCACATCCGGCCCGCGAAGCTGATCTGTGCGGCCCGTTGTTTTGCTCAATGCTACAAACCGAAAAGCACGAGAAGTGACAATATCATACATTTGAACCCAAATGTTTATAAATTAATCTCTGAAAAACAAATTAATAAAACAATCATCAAATAATTTATTGCACCAATTTTTATTTTTAAAAATTTCTTTCTTTTCCCGTATTTTCCCATGTTATTTAGAAAAGAATGAAACATTTCGAAACTTTATATGAGGCAGTGAGAAGCAAGGTGATGTAAGTGCCAAAATTAAACATTTGGAGATAACCAGTACAAATGGTAGGTGAAACTTTCCTCTGTCTAGGGGCAAGAGATGGTACTAGTAATCCTGGTAGGTACTACTGACTTAGAAAAAAATTTCAATGAGAGCCTGCTGAGCCCTACAACTTTAAACGCGTTTTACTCAAAATTTTTAAAATGCCTACTTGCATCCCTTTGCTTTTCACTGTTTCATATGTGTTCTGGTCTACGAGAATGATTTTAATATGAGGTGCGACCCTCAGACAGAAAAAGGTTGCGCACCACTGCTTTAAGAAGTAAAATCTGCAAAGCACATATTTTTAGCATTCTAACGTCACTTTATTATTTGCCGTCAAAAAATTGTTTGAAAATATGTTATTTTTTATGATTCTTAAAAAAAAAAAAAAAAAGCGCTTAAACGAGTTGCTGATAAAAAAAATAAACTTGACATATGTAATGAACTTAACTAAAGATGCAAGCAAAGAAAATAGCCATAATTTTCACATTTTATCAGAATACTTATGAATATAACTCTCCCATTTGCTTCCTTTTTTTGAAACTATTATGACATAATAATGACTAATGTTGGCATGGCGTTCATTATATTTTGAAAGAACATCAACCAACTAAGAATTCCAGTGTGTACTTGCAATTATGATATTGTGATTTTGCATTATTGTTCTAGTATCTATGCACAATTTTGACATATTTAACAATATTTCATTAGGAAATATGGGAAGGCAACAATAAGATGTTTGTCGGAACTTGGACAAAATTGTATTGACTTTTTAAGCATTCAAATTAAAGCTCTAGGTTTGCCATAAAGTTGAATAAATTGTCGGATGTTTCTCGGATATCTTTTCATCTATAAGCTTAGCTATTTTGCAAAGAAGATGGGGTTCCTTGTAATCCCTAAACATGTGTATACGCAGTATTCTATATTTTTTTTTGTGCAATTAAACGTTGTTATTTGCTATTTTACTAGGTTTGCTTATTCATAAAGAAATATTGCATAGCAGAAATACATTTATTCGCATTTTATCCTAGGTCATAGTTAACTGCAACCTTGCCTGGAATTTCACAGAAAGCACTGCAGCGGTTAATTCTCTCTTTTCCGCTCTTATGTATCGTGTAAGCAAGATAAAGTTAAATTAATGAGGTATGAGATAAATACTCTGAAAATGAGTTGTTGTTTTGACCATTATGTTCGTAACTCTAAATTGCGAACGCAATTTAATGCGCTACTGACACTGACAAAAGACACAGTGTACCACGCAGTCGTACTTAATAATACGTTGAGTTATTCACTAAAATGAGCTTAGGTCATTCAGGTAATGTGTATGCAACATTTACGTTAGAACCATTTCACTACCATGTAGTAGCGAACTGACTAAAATTTTTGGGAGGGCGTGGAAATAATCAATTTGCCGAATGGAACTCAAAATTTTGTCGAATGATAAAATACAGGTATGCATACATAAGAGGCTGTCCACAAATGATATTACGCTTTGAGGGACTGCCGGGGAGGTTGTTAAATTGCGAAAAATATTGACGGGGGGGGGGGGGGGGAAGGGTAACAAGAAGTGCGAAATCTCGCATTTTTGCTTCTTTTTACATAGTAAAGGAAGTATTGTATTCGTGAAAATAATTTAACTCAAATATATAGGCACAATAAGTTTGTAATAATAAACAATAAGGCAATAATAACCATCAATAAGGTTGGGAGGGAGTCAAAAATGTTGTAAAAAAAAAGGTGACGTCATTTATGGACAGCCCGTAAGTACATTTGATGGAAAGGGACATTCGAATACATAAAAATTGCAATATTGCAATTATATCTACAAATATACCGAATCTGCAGACAAAATTTGCCACAGAGTAACCTTTGGGAGGTCACAGTGACCTCCGTGACCATCCATCGGGCCATCTCCGTGTTACAGGTATCTTTCAAATTCAATCATGTTCCGGATTTTTTCTTTTTACCATGAACTTTTTTTTTCTCATGTTCTTTAAAGAACGTTAGTTTCTCAAACGTAGATTTATTTAAAGCATTTTATTATGCAGAAGGGGAGGAGAGGACATCCACTATTTTCAAAAATAAAAATCATTTTGCGATATATTTTCATACAATGAGACTTAAAGATCGTGTTAAGTCAAAAACCTTCGAAAATTGACTTCTTCATGAAAAAAGTAGCCAGCATATGTCTAACGATTTTTTATACAATAAGTAGATTTTCCAAAGTTTAGTCATACTGAAAACAAAGGGTGAAATTCGTGTTTTTTTCTCTGTAAAGAATTAAGTCACAAGTAAGTTTTGTGCCAACCGCAGCTTTCCTTGAATCCACTTGATTTGTACACGAGAACGCACGAGAAAAAATGTCTCCCGTCTGAAATAAAAACAAAAAGCAATCTAAAATATGCAATTAAAAAAAAAAATGTCCTGAAATTGCAGTTGATTCCGATTATCCGGATTTCCGCTTTCACCGAGCTATCAAACATTTCAAGGATGTTTTTTTTTTTTTTTTGGTTCTAGTTTATTTGCAAAAAAATATCTCATACAAATAAACTAAAATATATCGAAAGTGCTGTCGCACATACAGAATTGCAAAAGGAGGCGACATCAGCTTTCCTGATGTCCCTATAAAAATGGCGAAAAATATCTGTAAAAAAGCGCTGAAGTAAAGCAAAATAAAAAAAAACTATGACGAATTTTTTAAGTAAAAACTCTTCGGTTCACTTAAAATAGGCTCTTTCAGTGTTTTTAAGCAAGCTTTTTAATTATAAGATGAATTATATGTGGTATACTGGCATAAATTTTGTATTTGTCAAATATATTACGTTTATACCAACACTTTTTCTTTCCTTTCTTATACTCTTCGCTTTAACTGAGTTTTTTGGTTATCCGAGTTAGTCTTGATCCATATTAACTGAGATAATCAGGACTCTATTGTATTTGAAGCTTTGGGAAGTAACACACTGTACGATCATTTTCATTTTTTCAAGAAATCTTGCAGCGACACGACTAGCGCTAAACACGAGTAAAAATAGTGATAAGGATGAAAAAAAAATTGTTTACGAAGATTCGTAGTAGCTAAATACTACTTCTCAAATTGAGTATCTAAAATTTGTGCTGTAATAACCTGAGAAAAAAAACTTGAATTACTTTCAAATGGCAGTAATTAATTTCATTTCCTTATTTGTTTGCGCCAAAAGAGCGTAAGCAATGTTTTCCTTCTTTTTTTCGAAAATACGTTATTCTCAGGATTTTATAAACCACATTAAGTGTTACTATCCTCCATTAATTACTGGAAGAAATTATCTTCTCCTTAAATTCAATATCAAATCTTATATAACAAAATCGCGTTTTTTTTTTTTTTCAAAAATAGAAAAAATGAACTTGACGTTAGGGGAGACTGGGGATACTTGATCCCTAGGGATACATGATCCCATGGCCAAAAAGGTACAAAATCATTAAATAGAGATTTGAAACCTGACAATTATATTAAAGTTGATACTTGTACATAAAAACTGACAACAATCTGTTTTTTTTTTCAGTCAATTTCGTTTTTACTCAAGGATTGATCGTCTGAATGTGTCAAGGGAAACTTTTTTTTAGAAAAGCATTCTGAAGTTTACATTATCCGTTAAATACAAATTAAAAAAAAAAAATCCGAAGTGTAATGTTAAAGTTTTGTCAGTCTTTAATAATTGAGACATATTTTTTGTAAATTGCGACTGATTATCAATAATAGAACAAGTATGTTTGTAAAAATCGCATATTAGGGATACTTGATTCCTTCGTTTAGAGGGATACATGATCCCAGAGATCAAGTATCCATATAACAATGTAAACACAATGAAAACAATATAAATGTTGTTTACTTAATTGACATTAACTATAAACATTCAAAACCATGTTAACATAATAAAATTTATCATAGAATGAGTGATAGATTTAAACAATCACTACAGTAAATATACTAAACAATTCAAATATCAGTTCGCCCTTGTAACCTACATAACACCTCAAACATCTAAACTTAAACTAACTCGACCGATAAATTACGTTCTGATCAGGACAAATAAGCTTGAACAAGTTGAAATAAATGTCAAATCTTTTTTTGAAAAAAAAAAATGATTTTGCTATAGTTAGATTTACAACAAAAAGGTGAGTTGCCCATTATGTAGACCCATTAGCGGATATAGAATGCAAAGTTGGATTTCTGGAATTTGAACTAAGTTTTCTGAAGCGAAAAGGTAATATGCTCAATCAATGTATTTTTTCTGAAAATTTCACAAATTGTGTACATATCCAGTTGGGTTGAGCGGAACTTTGAGAACTACAACAAACGAATTGTTTGCATTTGACTTTTCATGTTTTGAAAACATATAAGTTCTTTTTTATAAGTACCCTGATACTTACATTTTTCTTCCCTCTTTATAATAATTAATTCAATTGATGAAACTCTTAATTTTATTATTGCAAGACAAGAAACAAATAAGATAATTTTTGTGCTTGTCATCCTACTTTTTTTATTTGTTGTAACTTTAGCTTCATAACGCTACTTTAAAAAAAAAAATTGTTAGTTTTATTTATAAAATATAGTTTTTTTGTTCACAATTGTATTGGATAATAAGTAACTGATCAAAAGCGTCATAAGTTCATGAATTTTGTGTACTTTTTTTTTTTACAAATGTCTAGTGAAATTTGAAACTATGTTATTTTGTATTCATATTATTAAAATGTAATAAAGAAAATTATAAATGGTGTTATTTTTTAGAAACATTATGTAGAAAACTAAAATCCATAAATAAATTGCCCATCTAATGAAAAGTCAGTATTGTTACAAATTCTGTAAATAGTAATTATTGTAATAACGTAACCTGTAAATAGTTTCCCGTAATGAATATACAACCCCTTAACATATGGCAAAAGTATACGATCCCCTATTTCTTTTTTTGTTCATTGATAAAATTTGATAACGGTCTACTATTTTCCAGAATCGTTTGGAACATTTGAGAGATTTCTTTCGATGTTTATAAAAGGGTCCCGCGTGATAAGAAGTTTAGTTTCGATTGAGAATTTGTACTGAGAGTGTGTATTAGCTCTGTTTATAGCGAGGCATTTCGCTGTGTTGTTTTCGTATTTGGAAGTAAATACGAGTGTAACCGTTGAGTTTACGGTGTTGAGTGATATTTGCTTAATTGCTGGTGATTATTTTAGCAGTTGTTAACGATTTCTCCTGTACATAGTGTAAATAAAGCTCCCGTGTTTTTATCAAGAACTGTGTTTTAATTTCAAGAAAGTGGAAGTCGCACCGAATCCGTTACAGTATTTTCTCAGTGAGATCAAGTATCTCCCATGAAGGGATCAAGTATCCCTTGATGTGGGATACATGATCCCTTTATGAAATTTTTGAAAAAGTTTTTTTTTACCAAAACTATTTGTTTAATTTTAACTAAAAAATACCGTCATATAAAGGAAAAAATTACCTTTGTTCACGTTAAAAAAAAAATGATAATTTTCAGCAGAGAAAAAATTGAAAACTAAAATAGGGATCAAGTATTCCTAGTCTCCCGTATTTGGAAGCAAGGCTTTTCACTTGTGGTTGCCTTATGTCACTTCGAGACTCAAAAACCCCATTCTCGTAGCGACTGGATTTAAGGTAGAACGGATTGCAAATACAAATACAAATGTGACGACCAGAAATAGGCTCTGAGCCCAGCTAGGCTGGTGCTAATCAATTTATCAATATTATTTCCCCAATGAAGATCAATGGCCTTCTTAGATTTATCCACCCCCTTGCTCATTACCACTCCTCCGGTAAGCTGTTCCAAGTGCCCACAACCCTACTGAAGTAGTAGTTTTCCTAATTTCCCGGTTAGCCTGAGATTCGATTAGTTTAAAACAATGACCCCTCGTCCTGCTTTCCGTGCAAAAATTTAATCCATTAACATCTTTCATTTTGATAAATCTAAACAACTGAATCCTGTCCCCCCTGACTCTCATTTGCTCCTGGCTATACATATTAAGCCTATTGCATCCTGAGAGGAGTGGCTTTGGCTCTGTGTGGTATGTTATCTGCGCAACGTGTAACCAATTTCTGGACTCGGATAAACTCATGCAAAAATACCTCGTGCTTTTTGTATTCCACTTTCGTGTGAGCTGTAATTAGCAATTTAGTGCAGATAGTTTTTAAAAATAGTATAAAAAATATCATTAGCCTTCGTTCTCTCCGCACCAGTACTACACATAGGTATTTGATAAGAATATAGTTAATAATATTTAGTAACTTAGTTTTTTAAAGTTGATTTCTTCCATAACTTTTAATAAGAGTAATAATATGGTACACCATTTCACGTTCTGTAACTGTAGGTACATACATGAGTTAATATTTTTATTAAAATAAAACCTATTCGTGTGCAACGTGGACGTTAAAGCCCAGGGCGTTTCCAGCTTTTGGTGAAGGAGAGTCAGAGTGTAATTGCTGTAGGGACGGGAGGAGGGGTCATACACAGGAGCAAATAGGGCATCTAGGCAGGAATTTAAAAAAAAAAAAAATGTGCATCCCCAAACAAAATGCAGCTTACCCATAGCAGGGGTGTCAGTCCTCCCTTACCTCATGGGCGATGGCGCACCCCTCTCAAATATTGCCAAGTTACCACCCCCTCAGAATGAGAGCCCCACCAAAATGAGATCAAAATCCCTCATTCGAAAAGTACGGTCAAATTACCCCCCAAAACTTAATTTCAGTGGCGCAGTCTGCGCCATGGACCCCCGCTGGTGGGCACCGTTGTCTATCGTTCTTTGACGTACAGGGGGGGGGGAGTGGGTGGCATGACCTCCTCATGAATTCTCTGACTGTTCACTGTTTTGGGTAAAAACTGATTTTGGAACTACCTAATATCCGGAAAAAGGTGCTTCTTCTTTTTCCCTCCACCCTCCCTTTCCTCGGTCCTATTGCCGAATAGTACAAAAAATTTTGCACAAATTTCACACATGGACTACGTTTTACTTAATTCTGCCAAGAAATTACATATCATTCCCTTATTTAACGTTTAGTCACTTACAAGAACTTTTTTTTAACCTTTTTAACTTGGCAATGCACGGATGGTTTATGAGTTCTCTGTTTTATTCACCAAACATTTAAGGTAATTAGCAAACTGCTAATTCGTAAATCGGATTACGCTTACTCAGATAACTTCTTGATATCAGTTTCTATGAAGCAAGTTGAAAAGACTCGTGGTGCCATCTGTTACAGGATGATGTTATGAATACTTATATTCACTGCTCGAATTAATCCCGTTTGACTGCACACAAAAAACTTATTTTAGTTTGAAGAAATATCCAAGACTTAGAAGTTTTGTAAAAAATATTTGCGTTGGTTCTTTAAGTTTACTTAGTACCCGCAAATCAAAAATTAGATTATCATGCTCTATAATTCATTAAGATTTGCCCATGGTAGTGGAATACATGGCTTCACTTTGCGTGTTTTTTTTTTAAATGTATCTCAGGGTTGCCAACTGCTCCGAATTTTGCAGAGTTGCTCCGCAAAAATGGCGAAATTCCGCGGCTCCGCAAATAAGTTGTTTTGTTCTGCGTTTCCTGGCCGAACGTTTTCGAGCTTATATTTTGCCATTATCATGTCAAACATGTAAATATTTTACAAATGAAAATGTTTTGGTCAGCCAATGGTTTTTCCTGCGATACGGCACCCTTAAACGGAAAGTGGTCACATTCACGTAAGGTGTAAAGGCAAGAAAGATGACTTGCTGGAGGAAAATTAATTCCAGTTTTAAAATCAACATACCTGTTTGAACTTAAAACAGCTTAATAATTGAATTTGAGAGAAATTTTGTTACAAGTTGTTATCCAGTGTTTTTTTTTTTTTTTTTTGATGCAGCAATATGGTGCTTGTCACGTGAGAAGGTGTGCTTTAATTTAAATATCTCCAAACTGGAGAGCAGATAAATTTCACAAAATATTTGAAAATGGATAATTGGTGCAAATTAAGGGGTTAAGGAAAAGAAAAATTGTCCAAAATATTAGCGCACATTTCTGAGATTTTTGCTTACTTTAAAGCATTGTGAATGAGTGTATGTAGAGAATCAACGAAAGTATTCTTGACATCGAATGACAAACTATTTCTATGATTTTCTCTTTTTCTTATATTTTTTTTTATCAAAAAGATTGATAAAGGATCTTACTTTGACGAAAACTTGATGCCGTTATTTGTTTTAACCCCTTTGACATAGCCATACTTTTTGGGATTGGTTGTTAAATGTCATGTGGCCGTTTCTCATTTCTGTGTTTATCTAACACAAAAATAATCATACAACGTTGATTTTTATTTCAAAATTTATTCAAAATTCAATTCTATTTTTTGATATAAAAAATATTAAAACTCTGTAAAGAACTTGAATAATACAAAAAAAAAAAAAAAAAAAAAAAAAGTAAAAATAAAAAAATTAACTTAGACACAACGTCCTTGTGACAAAGGTAAACCCAAGTCTGTAATCGCTTTTCGCCACAAAAACATAAAAGAACTTATTACTTAAAGCAATTCAAAAATTTGCAAAATTTCGATCTATCAACGCATCCAAGTTTCAAGAAAACATCTTAATTTGTTATTTTCAAACAAAGTCACACATTTATACGAATATATCGTTGGACAAAAGCAATTAATTCCCGTCTCTATCTTTTCACAAAAATACAGTTTGAGCTAGCAAAGGAACTCGCGTTATACTATGTAATAAACTGCAGAAAAAAAAAATACAAACACTTATGTCAATCCGTGAACTGGTAACAGTGTTCAATCTGAGTAAAATGTGAATAGGTAAACTGCAAATAATACAAAATTATAGTTTTTAGAAATATGGAGCAATCACCTGGCACCTAGCTTCACTTCACATTCTAGGGTCCATCGTACCTACCCCTATGCGTGGTGTAATCTGTTGGATGGGGCCTTGAAGACAGCTCTGTGTTCTGATCCAAACCAAGAGCCGAGCAACCACTGACCCAGCACTCCCAGATGTATTGCTTCCAATGATAACTTTGATGACTTTGACCACGAACATATTTTGCGTGCCCCAGTCACCATTAAAGAACATGAAGGATTTTCGACGAGCTGGCATCAAACCCGAGAGAAATCACCTGGCTGCAATTCTTGATTGCGCAAACTTGAATTTATTAAAAACAAATTCAAATGCTTTTTTTTAAAATTATTTGTATAAATTTTTTTTAACTACGAAAGAGAAATAAGTACCGAAGACATGAAGGTACAAAAAGGCTCCCTTTTACGCAGGAGAAAAACGAGGCAAGCATTCCTAACATTTAGCAACAATACAAGAAAAAATTTGAAAAATATTTTCCATTAATGAAACTGAACAGTTTGATTGGATAAGAAACCCGCTCATTTCATTAAGTCTTGCCCTGAATAAAGAACTAACGTCGCTCTCTTCAAATCGTGAATTGGAATTGATGTTCATTGAAAATACTCTTAAAGAATTCTAAATCTCCGTTAAAGATGAATACCAACGCGTCTTGCAGATAAAGCACGAAGCATTTCATCATTACTTTCGACATTAAATCTTTGCAAAGCAGGATTTTCTACAATGGTTGATGTCAAAAACCAAGAAACGCAAGTGCCTAGAAAGTTTAGAAGTGATAAAAGTGATCATCTTTATTTGGGCTACTTTTGTTGAAAGCTGCAAATATCAGTAAGCTCACGTGTTGCATTAAATATCAAAAATAATTTTGAAGTTTTGTTTTATTAATTGTTTGAGAAAAAATAGATTGCTCTAATAAATCTATGTTATATTTCTATTTAAGTAAATAATTCAATGTAATATTTTAATGTATTTATTTTTATTTAAGTAAAAGTTAGGAAACTAATTGCCACCAAATTGTTAATGGTTGCTGTATGTAGACTCGATATCTATCTGATCTGCTTAATTTAGTGGCTGAAAGTTCTGTGCGGGTAAGAGTAGGAAAAAAAAAGAAAATTAATATCTACATTTTTTTTCGTGTGTATCAATTAAATCAAAAAGGCACATAAATATTATGTTATGTACTTTCAGGCTGTGCTCTAAAAAAAAGGAGATTAATTGTACCGTTAAAACTGCAAAAATAAGAAAACATAAAAAATGTAGTAAACACGTAAAGGGATGTCATGCTCACAAATTAAGGGATAAAAACCAAGCTGTGCTGACTTCCTCGGTGCAAAGCACTTCAACTTTTGATCTCCACACACACACATTCCCAGCTATGATAAGAAATCTAAGGTCTGGAGCTAAAAGATGGGACGTGGCAAGAGATGAATCTGATGCCAAGTCAAAAATTCTAAGCTGGACGTTTTTAACCGAAAAATTAAAACATCACTTTGTAATGAACTTTTATTGTGATGCAAATAGTTTCAAATTTCCGTATTTCAAAAGATATCATTAGTGAAGAAATAAACGTACCTCAAAAGTAAATATTTCAAAACTTATAAATATTCAAAACGCTTCCGTAGGAAAAATTTTGTCCATTGAAGCAACCGATACTTTAAATTTCAGCGCTGTTTACAAATCAGATAATTTCCAAATCCTGATTATCATGCTAAACAAAAGGTCTTTTTTCGCCAACCTGTCACTTGCGGCCTCCAGATCGTTTTGTCATTTCCTCGCATACTTTTTGCACGCCAATGCAACGCCATCAATCTTGCGACTTAATTCATTTTGCCGTCCTTTGAGAGGTTATGAAAAATTGGATTCTTCGGCAGCATAACTGGTTATCTGAGCGATGCCTCGGCTCTTTTGTTTGCACATTTAGTTTGCCGAGAGCGATTGCAGCCGCAAGCGAACGATGTGAAAATTCATATGTTGTCCGCGTTTCAGCAACTGCTGTAATCTTTTTGAGTGGCAGTCACCTAGCTTGGCGTCAGCCATTGGCAAGAGCAAATATTTATGCAGTTCGAAAATGTTTTAAAACCCGGGTGAAATTCCTCGATGAAATTATATTTCCGACGAAGTGAGGATTAAAAACAAATAAATAAGATTTCGGGTGCAAATTTAATTTGATTTTCTCGAAATGGTGAAGATGTTTTAAAATGAGCACCAAAAGTGTATGTTTTTTATTAGAATTTTGAAGTTGTAGTAATTTTTTGTTCCTGTTCGTCATACGTGTTGCTCACATTCAAGTATTTCTAGCGTTAACCAAGTTGCAAGGAAATCTATAGATCAGTTGACAGTTGGTCTTTAAAATATAGACTTCTCCTTGAGGTAATTGGAATGGGTTATTGGTGATGAGTTAAGTTGAGCAACTTTCGTATGTATTTCGTCGTTTGCGAATATATTCCAACACAAATCCGTGCGAGTAACGCGTCCTTTTTTCACTTAACTCCCCAAAAGAATTGTACATTATCAAGGCCAGAGTCGTTTTCAGAGTCAGACCAAATGACACACACTATTTTGTCTGTTAGAAAGTTGGTCCTTTGAGAAGAGACAAAATGGAGGGAGTGAAGACTTTCATTCCTGAAACCAAGACTCCAAGTCACGTGATCAATTTTAGAGCAAACCATTGGAAGAAATCAAGTTTCTTTCGCTTGATTCACGCAAAACGTGCCAACCATTCGTCGTTGTTGAGTCACGCGACTTGGGCTCTTTAAGTCAGCTTTTGGTAAGCTAAGGTCAGCTTTTGCTTTTGAACCTTCCATTTTAATTCCTGCTCTAAGGTCTGTTCAGTGTGTACCAGATCTATAATATTTTCGAAACGGGACAAAAGCTTGAAATTAAAACAATGGCCCATCTTCCTTCAAGTTTTATTTCTAGTTTCAACGAATTAAACACAGAAATAGGGTGAATTTTCCCACCCGCTAAAGTTGCCCGCTCGGGACAAACGCCCCGGCTCGCTACCTCCTTGGTCACTGAGTAGTCCGTTTATAAGTAATCATGTTTATTTACAATAAATATGTGGCATAGTCAGACTCTGATAGCTTAACCCCTGATGCACGAAGAATTAAATGATTTCATTTGTTCAAAACAGGGAGCGAAAAGCCGTTTTGTTTCTCCAATATTATACAGCGATATAGTTATTTTTTCTTCCAGTAGAAATACATTTTTTGAAGGACATGTGCCTTGTTATCAGAGCCATATTATGAAAAAAAAAAAAAAAAACACTCATCGACAGTAAACATTAAAAGGCGTAGTTGAAAATTCACAGTAAAGAACAGTACAATATGCATTACAGTAGCAGCATTACTGTTTATTAAAGTAAATATTACACATGAATAAATAATAATAATGAAAAGTTAAGTACTCTGTAGCAATAAAGAAGTGTTCTCTGAAAAGCAACAGAACTGATTGAGGAAAACTAAGTGAGATCCAAAAAATTATGGCCTTATCAAGGGACACAAAATGGACACTTCTCAAAAGTTGCGATCAAGTGATCATAGGATCATCTTGTGAAAAAGAATCATGGAAATCAATCGCATTTCAAACAAAAAAACTACATTCTTTTGCAAATTTCATGAATGCGTTACTTGCAATGTAGTGTACGAAACTCGTCATTCCTATAGAATGAATAAAATGAGGCGTTTTACTCTGCAGAATGCCTAGTGTGAAAGCAGTTATTGTAACCTCGACAATGTATAGAATGCCTGCGTCAGGCATTTCGTAGAACGCAAAATTTCATACACGGCCGGTTGCATATACGTTCGAATTCAAGTACTATGTACGAGTTTCAATGTTGTGAGCGTTATATGTTGTTATTATATCAGCTTATTCTCTATACTGAGCGGACACATGCATCAACATAGCACACAATGTTCAATATCTCTTATTGGTCGTAAAAGATTTCCTTTGCATCGACTGCTAACATAAAGAAAGAAAAAATGACACAAACTTTTAGTGAAAATTGCACATGAATGTTTCAGAGTTGATATCAATTCTTTTTTGAGTGCTGGCAATCAAATATCTTGATTATTTGTCGCTTTTCCCTTGTTGTATACATTGAAAAGGGTCTTGGCATACTATTCCTTTGTATAAAACTAAAAGGAATTTGTTGTAAAAGATTACCTTTGCATCCACTGCTAACATAAAGAAAGAAAAAATGGCACAAACTTTTAGTGGAAATTGCACATAAATGTTTCAGAGTTGCTATCAATTCTTTTTTGAGTGCTGGCAGGCAAATAACTTGATAAAGTGTCGCTTTCCCCCTGTTTCTCAATTGTCTACATTGAAAAGGGTCTTGGCATACTATTTCTTTGTATATAACTAAAAGGAATTTATTGTAAAAGATTACCTTTGCATCGACTGCTAACATAAAGAAAGAAAAAAAATGGCAAACTTTTAGTGAAAATTGCACATAAATGCTTCAGATTTGCTATCAACTCTTTTTTGAGTGCTGGCAGGCAAATAATTTGATAAATTGTCGCTTTCCCCCTGTTTCTCAATTGTCTACATTGAAAAGGATCTTGGCATACTATTTCTTTGTATAAAACTAAAAGGAATTTTCGAGTATTGTTTTTTGAGTTGCAAGCGTTTATGTTATACTGAAACTAAACGTCCTTTTCAATGTGAAAAGGAGTTGAGCGGCTAGATGCTAAGTAGAAGGTATAATGAAACTTCATTGAGGAATTTCACCGTCGCGCGTGGGAAAAATTGGATTAAATGTTTCCTTACATTTAAAAAAGCATACACATTTTTTTGGCTTAAAGTTCAAAGCTTGCTGAACTAGTAAAAGTACTTTACTTGTGTGGTTTGCTAAGAAAATAACTCAACCCATCGGGACATTGCCAAGCGTTCACTCTACACACTAGTTCTAGTTGAGTCAACTCGGTTCCGTTATAACAGCAAAATGGGGGAGCAGCTGTTCGAATAAATTCGATTAGAAAAAAAGTTGATTCAACTAAGCTGCCTCGTGTGAAGACAACGAAAAACACCATTCAATCAGTTGACTGACAACTATTTCGAAACTTGATTCAACTAAGTTACCTCGTGTGTAGTAGGCCTAGTGGTTAAAAAGTCCAAAATTAATTTCGGGTTCGACCTGATCAAGTCAAATAGCACTGAAAACAAAGATATTGCATAATTTAACGGTCTACTCCATCTACATATCTGATACCACAAAACAGTTGATATTTAACTAGTAATAGACCAAGAGCTGACCCCCCAAAACGCGATTTATCTCTTTTATGGCTTGTGGCCGGTTAAAATAATAAAAAAATGCAGTTAAAAACTTTGGCTTGAATCCCCCCCACTAATTTTGGGCCACACGGCTGCGTAGGTGGATGAAAGGTCAAAAAAAAAAAAAAAAAAAAAAGAAAAAAAAAAGAAAAATATTAAAGTGATGAGTTAAATGGCTAAAAATTATATAATAACATTAAATTAATAAGAAACACACGTAGCCAATTTCTCCCCCAGCTATGTTGGGGCGAACGTGGTGGCCCCCAGGGTAAAGTATCGATTATAAAGCTTTAAAAAAAATGATCACTTTCGTGGGGGGGGGGGGCAATTTTACAGGGTATTAGTTTCATTATTTTGATTGCCAAAAAAAAATCCCCCCCCCCAGTAACTATGGGTCAATTTGTCAAAAAAAAATTTTTTTGTTCCTCTTTATTTGGTCCACGTCGAGTATTATTCGAACTTACGCATGACTGTTTAAATTGCAAAAAAACTCCCCAAAGTTTGAACGTTTATTCGATAAAAAAACTCGTAGCAATCCCCCCTCCACACCTATGGAGGGGGTTGCTACGCGGTGCGCGGTTTTACAACGTGGTGCCCCCCCCCAGGGGTGAATTATCGATTGATTAAATTAAAAATAAATGATCACTTTCGTGGAGGGAATTTTACAGAGCATAAATTTAATTGTTTTAATTGCAAAACAAAATCTCTCCTCCCCAGCAATTATGAGTCTACTAGCTGCATTGCCAGGCGTTGCACGGTCTACCTCAAAAATGTACGTGTATTCGGCGTTCCAAGCATTTTATACAATTATATAAATTTTCCCGTTTTCATTACATTTCTCATTGCTGCTCCACTCCTATTAGTCAAAGCACAATGTTATATAGCCTATAGCTATCTCAATAAATGGACTATTCAACACAAAATGAATTTTTCAGTTCGAACCCGTCGTCCCTGTAGACCAAGAGCTGAGCCCCCAAAACAAGGTTTATCTGTTTTATGGCCGGTTAAAATAATAAAAAAATGTAATTAAAAATTTTGGCTCTAATCCCCCTCCCTCCGCCCACTGTTTTTGGGTCACACGCTGCATGGGTGGATGAAAGGTCAAAATAAAAGAAAAATATTAACATGATAAGTGAAATGGCTAAAAATTATATAATAACATTAAATTAATAAAAAAACCAAGTAGCAAATCCCCCCTCCAGCTATGTTGAGGCGAATGTGGGAGCCCTCCCCCCCAGAAGTGAATATCGATTGTTAAAAAAAAAAAAAAAAAAAAGATCACTTTCGTGGGGTTGGGGATGGGGAACTTTACAGGGTATTTGTTTCATTATTTTGATTTCCAAAAAATCTCTCCCCCCCCAGTAACTATGGGTCAATTTGTCAAAAAAAAAGTTTTTTGTTTCTCTTTATTTGGTCCGAGTCGAGTACTATTCAAACTTTCCCATGACCTCCTAAATTGTAAAAAACAATTGCAATTATTTATTCGGTAAAAAAAAAACACGTAGAAAATCCCCCTCCCCCCAGCTATGTTGGGGTGAACTTGTTGCCCCCCAGGAGTGAATTATCGATTGATTAAATAAAAAAAAAGATTACTTTCGTAGAGAGGGGGGATTTTCTCAGAGTTTACATTTGATTGTAGCAGGAAAAAAAAATCCCCCCACCCCCCCCAAAAAAATATTTTAAATTTAAATTAGAAATTTTGAAATATTTTTCAAAATGAAAGGAAGCAATTCAGCGTCCGTACATCTGCTTCTACCATTGTGTGCTCAGTATGAAAAGAAGGAAGGGGAAAGAATACGCCTGTGATGATTTCTTCTTGCTGTTTCGAGGGCAGTTTCGTCAGTGATCAACTGTAACCAACACAGGGAAGTCGTTATAGCTGTTGGTTTTTCTTTTCGGAGCACACTGTACCGCATCCTTAAACTGAAAACGTAAAAAAAATCCTTTTTTCAAAAATATATTTTGATGTTTTTATATTATGAGTGTTTTAAAGGGTAATTTTAAGTAGTGTAGCCAGCCGCCAGATAAAAGATAATGTTTTGACAGAAACTTTATTTGAAGGAATAAAAGTTTCAAAAATTCGAAAACACTGAAAACTGAAATTCCGTGATTTAGATTTTTCCGAGTTCTTAACAGAAGCAGATTTATATCATCGAGATTGCAGGAACATTTTTATCAAACTAGATAGACACTATCACAACCAATATGCTGAAGGTAAATAACTCTATATGAATTTCCAAATTATTACTTTAAATATTCATTTAACGCATCGGATTAACGCATTAACATTTACAAGTAAAAAAATCGTTATTGAAATTTTAACATGAAATCACTTTTGTTTGTGAAATAAACTCATAATTACTGGGGTAGGGGGAGATTTTTTTTTTTCGCAATTAAAACAATTAAATGTAAAATTCCCTCACGACAGTTATTTGTTTTTTATTTAATCAATCGATAGTTCACCCCTGGGAGCACCACATTGTAAAACCGCGCACCGTGTAGCACCCCCCCCCCAAATAGATGGGGGGAATTTGCTACGAGTTTCTTTAACGAATAAATATTCAAACTTTGTTTTTTTGCTATTTAAGCGGTCAGGCTAAAGTGCGAATAGTACTCGACTCGGACCAAATAAAGAGGAACAAAAAAAAAAAAATTTTTTTTTGACAAATTGATCCATAGTTACTGGAGGGGGAGGGGGGGGGGGAAATTTTTTTTTTTGCAATTAAAACAATTAAATGTACGCTCTGTAAAATTCCCTCCACGAAAGTGATCATTTATTTTTAATTTAATCAATCGATAATTCACCTCTGGGGAGGGGGGCACCACGTTGTAAAACCGCGCACCGCGTAGCAACCCCCTCCATAGGTGTGGAGGGGGGATTGCTACGAGTTTTTTTTTTTTTAATCGAATAAACGTTCAAACTTTGGGTTCTTTTTTTTTTCTTTTTTGCAATTTAAACAGTCATGCGTAAGTTCAAATAATACTCGACTTGGACCAAATAAAGAGGAATAAAAAAATTTTTTTTTGACAAATTGACCCATAGTTACTGGGGGGGGGAATTTTTTTTGGCAATCAAAATAATGAAACTAATACCCTGTAAAATTCCCCCCCACGAAAGTGATAATTCTTTTAAAAGCTTTATAATCGATACTTTACCCCTGGGGGTCACTACGTTCGCCCCAGCATAGCTGGGGGAGAAATTCGCTACGTGTTTTTTCTTATTAATTTAATGTTATTATATAATTTTTAGCCATTTAACTCATCACTTTAATATATATATATATATATATTTTTTTTTTTTTGACCTTTCATCCACCCACGCAGCCGTGTGACCCAAAATTAGTGGGGGGGATTCGAGCCAAAGTTTTTAATTGCATTTTTTTTATTATTTTAACCGGCCACAAGCCATAAAAGAGATAAATCGCGTTTTGGGGGGGGGGGGGGTCAGCTCTTGGTCTATAAGTGATTAAATCTCTTGAGTGGTGAGAGAGAATAGAACTGTTCGGTTTCAGCGTTGAACAATTAACTTAATGCTTATTGAACGAATATTGAAGAATTTATTTATGCATGGCGCTGATGATATGCAGATAAATTGAGTGAGTTTCAGCAGCAAGGGGTTTATGATCTAGACGGGAGCGCTTGTTGATTGTTTGCAGGAATTCTGTCACGGCTTACATCTAATTTAATTTGGAGCAGCCTTATCTGCTGTTACTTTACTTTCCAATGGATGGCATGCTCTTTGAGTCTAAAATTTTGTTTTAAGTTAGTATACTGCTATGGACAAGTAAAAGGCAGTAACTGCAAGTTATTATTATTATTATTATTATTATTATTATTATTATTATTATTATTATTATTATTATTATTATTATTATTATTATTATTATTTTGCATTTTTGTCCCGTTGTTGTTAGCTTTTTTGTGAATGCTTGCTTATTTGGTTTCCGCTTGAAATAAATAGCAAAAAGAAAAAAATATGATTTCAGCATTTCCCTATTGTTATTATTGAATCCAAAATGCGTTGTATGCAAAATACTTTTAAAAAGAAAGGGAGAGAAACGTGCTGACATATGCCTGGGTATCCAGAATCCAATATATGTTCTGACAGAGTATCCGACATTTGATATCCAGAAAAATTGACTGGCGTTGCAACATAATCCCTAATAATAACTTAAGTTACATACAGGGGAGCGCCAAACTTAAATTTTTAGGAGGAAGAAAATTCTAAATTTACCGAATAGAACTCCAAATTTCACTGAATTGTTGATACCTTTGCCAAATGGAGCTTTAAATGTTTTTGAAAGGTGATAATTTTGTCGTATCGTCAGGTAGAATTTACTGAATAGGGAAACTTATTGGAAAGTCACAATGACCTTCCGTGACCTCCCATAGGATCTCCCGGGGCGGTCCGCACCGGGTGTCACCCGTCTAGGGGTGACACCCTAAGTAGAATTGCGATTTTTTGAAAAATATGAAAATAAAATGCATTTTTAAGACTACATGTTTGAAAATTTTCCGGGGGGTAAACTTTCGGACCCTTCACAATTTGATCTGTTTTGTGTAAATTAGTCGATTTAAAATTTCGTTATAACCATAGGTAGTTGTTTCTGATGAAATGTTTTTGTTATGAAGTTCACGTTTTCATGTTAACCTAATTTTTTGTCTTTTGCGTCTGTGTGTGTGGGGCGGGGGGGAGGGGGGTGACGTGACAAATTTCCGCTCCGGGTGTCACCCATGCTAGGTACGCCACAGGTTTAAGATAAGTTACTCAAGAAACAAAATGGCTGATGACGGTAGTCTGGTTTATGTGAGCTCCATCTTTTTCTTTAGCACTTCTCCCGAAAAATGTAACGATTACATTTTTTTTTTGCACCTTCGAAAGCAAGAATAGTTAATTGTGTTCTTTAAGAAGACTGCTGGTTCATTTGCATTTGAGAAGATTCCAGGATGTATTAAAGAACTGCGATGTACTTTTGTTTAAAAGAAATTTAATTTAAGCGCAGGATGTAATGGATGAGAATCGTATCGTGACCATAATTTACCACTTAATTGCCCATTTTCTTTGCGTTTGAAAGAACGATACAAAATTCTCGCGCCATTTCAATTAAATGGACGCTTTTACTTAGTAAGAGCGATGCATCATGTATTCTTAATGTGTTGCAAAATAAATAAGTACCGCGAAACATCAGATCGGAAACTCGATTTGTTTGGGAGATGTTAAATATTTTATTGCAAAGAAAACTGGAAAAAAGTTAAACAAATAGTTTTAAATAGAAACAGGATAAGCATCGCCATACCATTGTTTTATTGCAATCAAAACTGTTTTATAATAAAGCTTCGCTCCTTTTGTTTGTCCATTAAATATAACTTCTTGTAGAACTATTTATCTTAATGTTATCACTGAAATATGTTGAGAACCAGTAAAATTTTCTTTGTTAATTCATATTTGGTTTATGACATATTTATTTCAAAAATGTTGTTAGAAAAGTTAAGAGAAAAGTTTCAGCAAAAAGAGGTTAGTTGAAATTATAAAAATTTATATTCAAGGAAATTTACTTCTTTACGAACTCTAAAGCAATACAGATATAAAAAATGATTGCTTAGGTAAAATTTTAAATGGGTGAAAAGTAAGCATTAATGTGAAGTTCTTTGAAAATATTGTTTTAATTCTTGATACGTTATGCCGTTTGTGGTTTATTTGATTTTTTTCACTAAGTGTATATTTATTTCATTACAAGGCGATGATATTTTCCCTTGTTTCCCAATGTCATTACTAATATTTTAGTACATGAATTATACCGCCGTGCTTACAAGCACAAAAGTCATGTCTGCAGCTTAGCTCAAAATGAAAAACGACTTTTTGAAGTTTTATGCCTCAATACATATGATTCAGATTCCACTTTTCAGAATTTTTGAAAAATATGTCCCATCCACAAATGACCCCCAAAACATAGTATCATATATCATTTTAAAGTGAGCATATGTATCTATGTCCGAGTTACTTCTCCCGAACGCCCGTGAATTGACCATTGAACCAGGTATCGATACATTCGTAATTTTTCCATCTTTATGTTTGGCTATTTAACATAATCCTCCGATAATAATTAGCGGAGATATCAATTAAAAACTATATTGATTATAACACTTAGATTTCGACATAAATCCCAAATTTTCGAAAGCTTTCCTCCATTCAAAACATTATTCAGTGCTTCAACTCAACTTTCCGTAACAATGCTTTTATTAAAATTTGTAGCGTGAAATAAATCATTTTGAAGAAAAATCTGTTGCCATTTTTTTCCCCGCATATGAACAAATAAAATTCTGGCTTTTATTTTGAGGCTTTTCCTGTAATCGGGGATCTAAAATGTTTCCTTTTTGGTTATTTTTCCGCAATCAGCCGAAAAATTTTACCGATTTTTTTTGTTTGTTCAAGCCTGACTATTGAACATGCGTCACTTGACATAACTTTTAATTTCGAGGTAGACCATGTAAAGTCGGGCGACGCAGCTAGTAATATAGGTAAAATATGCTGTAAAGAACCACCTGATGACTAACTAAATTTTCGTAAAAAGATCTTGTGCTTTGCACGTCAGTATAGCTCTATCGGTTACGTACGCGACGATTTTACAATTCTTCCTACTTAAACATCTCATACCATTCTGTGCAGCAAATATTTTAAAGAAAAAAAAGTTAAGGAAGTAAGTTAAGGAGCCATTTATTAATTAAGTAAGGATGCTTTTGGCAATTTTTGCCCCCCCCCCCCCCTGCCCCTTCCCACATGAAATGGTACATTAGATTTTTCAAACCTCTACCCTCTATTCTTACGTAAGGTCCCATATCAATTTTCAAAATTATAAAGTGACGAATCTTACATCACTGGCATTGTTATTAAATTCTCTATTATTAAACTAAACCTTTTTGTGTAAAGAAATATTTACTAAAAGATTGAAATCTAGACTGAATGTTTTTCGACATTTTTTTTTTGTATATGATGCGATACTAATTAGAAAATAAAAAATGCCATACATAGTGCGATTCTTTGAATATATTTTACACTAGTGGTACCCACACACGGCTTTGTCCATAGCAGAAAATTAAAAGGGCATTTGGTTCGCCTGTATATTTACATATAATGCATGATGAATTTCGCGCCAATATGTTATGTTCATTTCCTCGCCCATGTTACGGTTCCACGTTATGATAATTTGGTAATTCACTCGTCCACGTTATGATAATTTCCTCGGTAAAATGTTCTTAAAATTGGAATAGAAAAGAACAAATTGAATTTCCGAAAAATCGCTTTGAGGTGCACATCCCCATGCTACAAACTAATTCTGTGCCAAATTTCATGAAAATCGGCAGAACGGTTTAGGCGCTATGCTCGTCACAGAGAGATATTCCGACAGCGGTCCGGAGAGATATCCAGAAAAACTTTGAGCTTTATTATTAGTAAAGACTATTCATTCTTCGTAAAAAGAAAAGAAAACAAAACAAAAAAAAAAAAAAAAAAAAAAAAGCTCATCCTCATACGTTTTTTACCTTCCAGACGCAAATGAAATAAGATCCTTACCAAACCACTTGATCGCACAATTTCTAATCTAAAATATCGACTTGGAAAAATATTACGTAAGAATGAGTTTGACTCCCCTCCCCCTCCCAAGTAAGGCTATGTAGAGATTTTTCCAACTCCCCTCCCCCTCGAGACCCTTACGTAGTTAATGAATGGCACCTAAAACACCAGTAGTGGCCAGTACTTCAGTAGTAGCCACTTCAAGTTGACGTATATGCTTTGGAAAAAGAAATGAACAATAATGATGTGATTCTTTGTAGGTACCTAATGCAAATATCATACTGAATCCATTTTATTTATCAGTTATTTGAGTTTAAACTAAGTAATGTAAATTCTTCGGATGGGAGAATGGTCAGATGGTCACTACTGAAATTTTCAGATTCAGGAGTGGCCACTAATGGATCAAATTTGAGGTTTGGGGAAAATGGATAAAAACTTGAACAAATTGAAATTCTGGCATTTTAAGAAAATGGGACGATTATGGCAGAGTTGAGCTATAATACGCTCGTTGAGTTTCAAGAGGCTCAACTAGTATTGCAGACCCACAGTTTAAAAATATACTTTCCTGTGGCCACTACTAGTGCGTTTTAAACCTTGAAGTGGCCCCTACTGAAGCATTGACCACTACTGGTCTGTTTACCTTACTTTTCAGTGAAAAATCTATAGGGGAAGGTGGGGCACCTTGGGACACTTTTTAGATAATGGTTTTTTAGAAATTTTATTTTCAAACCAATTTTCTCCAAACTTAGCTGAACATGCAATTGAGACATTTTTGCTTCCATTTAAAATCTGTTTTACTCCATTACTTCATCAAATTTTCATTGATAAAATTAAAAAGTCACTACAATGGCTCAACCTACCCCACTAAGTGGGGCACCTTGGAATACTAACAATAGCCCTAATAATTGTCATCTTAAATAATTGAAATATTATTACTAAGAACATTTTCTGCTGCTGTTTCAAGAGCAGATGCATCAACAGCAGGGAACAGGGTATCTGTTATTTTAATATTTTAATTTATTTTCTGTTAATTTAATATTCATTTATGTTATTTTAATATTTTAATACTTTAATTAGAAAGAAAAAAAATCAATTTTCTGAATCACAGTGGCCATTTTCTAAATTTTAGTTCATTTAAACTTATTAGATTTATAAAAGACAATGAAATAGGCTTTTTCTGTACTGTTGTTGGTGGAGCAGCTTGGGACAGTGTCCAAACCTGCCCTACCAATGTGTGTCCCAACCTGCTCCACTTAGAATTTTGTTATATATAAACTTTTTTAAAGTTAGACTTAGCAGCACAATACATTTTTTAACCTTTAAATAATTGTGACAGGACGTGTTCTTTTCCCACATGCTCTGATTGAAATTATTTCATTTCCTACTTAAAAATTTTAATAATGAGACCACCTATTAATGTAACTCCGAAACTTTCAAAAAAAAAAAAAAAGATCAGTCTTTGCCTGTTCACGTGAGAAATTACGAAGTACACTATGGAGTAGATCCTGCTGCCATCAATGATGTCCTAAAAGAACTAATTTCTGTTTACAAAATTTAAGCTGAAATTTATGGTGTCCCATGCTGGGCCATGATGTCCCAAGGTGGCCCACCTTCCCCTATGCATATTTTTAAATTGCAAGCTAACTGTAATTATATACAAAATTATAACTGTGAAAAAAAAAAAAATCTTGAATCGGTCTTTCCTGCAAGGCTTCCGTATACAAATGTTGTGACGATGGAGTTAATTTCAACATTTTGAATAACATTTTTAAAATGTTTCAACTAAAAAACAACTTTTTGTTTTTGCATTTTTGCAGCAGTATGTATTTATTTATTTGACATGAAAAAAGTAGACATAAAATTGCGGCATTTAAAGGTCATAAGATAATAATAATAAATTAAGTTTATAAAAAAAATGAGCAATAATAATTAAAAAAAAATAAAATGACATAAATTGAATATTCGGGGCATGATTTTTTTTATTTTTAAAATTCTTTCTTTAACAAATACATTACACCTTTAAATGAAAAAGAAAACAAGAAAACAACTTAATAGTTTTCTCAGATTTTTTTTTTGAACGATAAATACATTAAAAAAAATCATTACTTAATTTTTATTTGAGACTGAAACTTATTTTTCATTCATTTTACAAAGCTTTTGTAATTAATGTTTTTATTTTATTTTAGTGACAATTAAATTAAATGATGACAATGACATTAATTGTTTCCTTCAGAATTTTTACAACCATGATCTAAGAGTGATAAAAAGAAAAAAAAAAGGAATATGATAATACTTATCTTTTTTGAAGCATTTTTGCTTTAAAAAAACCCATTAAAATATAATAATGAAAATAAACCGTATTTTACCGTAAGGAATTTGAAAAAACGCAGCACCTAATCGTCGTAAATTTTACTGTTATTAAAAACTGCAAATGCTTTAATTTAATTTTGCTACATTTGAATGCTTAACATTTGCTTATTTCTATCTGTTGCATTATTTATTATTAACTGGATAGCTAATCATTATTTCATGCTCAAATATTTTGCGTAACGTCTTTTGCCTAATGATGCGTTATCTGATGGTTTTGTTAACATTATTTGATATCTTTAATAGAAGAATAATAGTAAATCAATTTAAAGAAAAGGGTTTTTCTAAGGAATATAGTTATTTTATGAGTCGTAAATGCGTGTAAACAGTAAGAATATTCGTTATCAGGTTTTTTTTGTTTTGAAGATAGCCTTCGTTATTTCTTAGTCATTTTGCAGCCGTAAGGTGATAGAATCTTTCGGAAATTCAATAATAATTAGTGAAATGCCGAGTTAACCCACCGAATACGAGTAATACATAAAGGTGAGGTTGCTCAAAAATAGTTTCTTTAGAAACACATTAATAAATAATTAGATAAATAAATAAATGAATAAATTGAATTAAATAGTATATGATTTCTTAAGACAGAAGTAAGGCGGAAGATCGAGTTAAATGCAAGAAAATTTACTGATTTACTTGCCAAAAAATTAATTGTGAATGACGAAATACATTACTTAGAGTAACATAGTTTTATTATTTTTAAATGTTTGAAGTTCTGCAAAAAAATTATATATATAATCTTCTTATACAGACTTATACAGCCGCAAAATTGCTCTGAATGTCAGGACGTCATTTCCGACGTCGTCATTATTGATAATTTACTGTTATTTTATTGTTTAAAAAAATTTATTTCAAAGCCAAATCTAAAGCAATTAACTATATCTATTGAAGTTGTTAATAAAATAACAATAATAAGGCCCTTTAAAGGTCAGAATACCACTCATTTTTAAAGAACTTTACTATTACTATGATCCATGATGAATATTACTTTACAAGTATAGTCATTTCAAATAAGTTTTTGAATGAATTAATTTATCTAAAACTTTGCTATCAATGTTACATATTGAGAGTAATCAGTTTTGACTATAAACTGTTCATAGTCTGCAAGAATAACATTATTTGCTAATATCTTTAAACCGTCACTTAATTGTACAAAAAATGTAATCACTTAACTGCGCCTAAAAATTTCAGACAATAATCTTCTTGTTTTTCTCCAATTTCTATTACTACTCCCGATTATACATAACACAAAACAACTTTTGAAGATTTTGTGGCGCATTAACAAGAAAAATTAATTGACAACAAAATTCGATTCAAATACGTTTTAAATAATTTTACCAATTTAAGACTTTATTAGCAGTTCTACATAATGAGAGTAATCAGTTTTGACTATAAACGGCTAAAAGTCTACAAGAATAACATTATTTGCAAGTATTTTTATTCTTATAAACCTTCACTTAATTGTACAACAAATGCAATCACTTAACTGCGCCTAAAGTTTCAGATAACTACCTTCTTGTATTTCTCAAATTTCCATTACTATTCCTGGACATACATAATAGAAAGCAATTTTTGAAGATTTTCAAGATTTTGAAGATAACTCATTTATGAGCCAGTGCCGTATACAAGGGGGGGGGGTTCTTAAGGTTAACCCCCCCCCCCCCCGAAAAGTTCGGTTTGACATTTAAACGTTCGTTTATATTTAAAAATTTCCCAAAAATATTATTCCAAAACTCAAATGTCTTTCATATGTAGGGGAGCATGGGGCAAAGTGAAATGCTGAAATATTTTCTCTGCTTTTAGCTCCACCTATCTGGTATTAATTTAACTATGTAGTACCATATGAAACCTATTCCAGTTAGGAAAAAAATATCGCCGAAGATTAAAGCATTTGGTAATACAGGCAAGTTCAAAAAATTCATACTCATATTGTAATATTTTGTTGTAAGTCAAAAATTATTTTTGTTACTATAAAATGATAAAGTTATTTTTATTAACACGTTAAATATTACTTGAGACCTTCTAATATGCAATGCAGCATTAATTTAGTTAATATTAAGCTTACTTGTATTTTTAATAAATTGTACAATTAGTGAAGTACATACGGGGCAAAGTGGATGGGACAAAGTCTATAAAAATAGTTTGTTTCATTTACTCACTCAATCATTTAATATATATCACTTACCTTTTCATTCATTAATTAATTGATTTACATTCCTTCATTTAGTAATTTACATATGTATTCATTCATTCACTTATTTTCTGATTCATTCATTCTTTTACTAGCTCATTTATTTTTCTTTATATATTAATTGATTTATTCATTTAATTATTCGTTTATTGTTTCAATATATTTTAATTTATTTATTTAACTTTTTGTTTACTGATTCTTTTGATCAAAAATATGCTTTACAATCGAAAAGAAAATATTTAATTAGAAAAATATTTTATTTTTCACTTTGCCCCATTTAAAAAAAAAAAAAAAAAAAAAAGGCGAAAATTTTCCGCTTTTTTCTGAAGACTCAAATTTACTGCCAAAAATAAAAAAAATACTGTTTCAACGCAAGTTTTATTATAAAGTACAATGTTCTTTCTTTATGTACTCTAATTTTCAAAATAAATTAATGATTTGTTCATTTTGAAAAAACTCACTCATCTTAACCATTTCACTTTGCACCACCTTCCCCTATATTTATTGCAAAAAACGCTTTTAGTGAGTCAAGGCTGGTTTTCAATTGTGTACTAAAGTTCCGCATGAAAGTTTCTAAACCCTCCCCGAAATTATTTTCTGGCTGCGGCCCTGTATGACAAATATTACTTAACAAGAATATGCATTGCAAATACGTTTTTCAATAAATTAACCTCTCTAAAACACTTTATTAGCAATGTTACATATTGACAGATATCAGTTTTGACTATAAACCGTTCATTACAAAAATGATATTGTTTGAAAATGGCATGATTATTATAACGTTACTTAATTGTACAACAAATGTAATCACTTAACTGCGCCTAAAATTTCAGACAATTACCTTCGTGTATTTCTCAAATTTCCATTACTATTCCTTGACATACATAACAGAAAGCAATTTTTGAAGATTTTATGACGCATTTAGAAAGCTTAGAGATTTGTTATTCGCCGTAAAAGAATTAAGCAACATGTAGCATTTGCATGTCGCTGAAGCTAAACGTGGTAGTACCTACTTAACATAAATGTGAGTAACGTGATTAAACTCAGCTAACTCGAGCAGGCTTAGGTAAAATTTTAACTCGGCGTGGAGTGAAGCGCCGTTGCCTTGACAACTGCATCTCGTTCGTCATTAAAACCTGGATGAAAGAAGGGATTCTATAAAGTAATTGGGAGAGAATTTTTCGGCTTTCAGTTGGAGGAATGTAGGAAGCAGGAGCCCAATCGATGTATGAAGAATGAACGGGGAACATAAAAAGGAATATTTCCCTGCCTTTATCCAATGAAGCTTGGTCCTTTGACTAACTTTCTGAAAACTCTTCATGAAGAATCTTATACGTTATAAAGATTAAAAATTGCGAAGATTTAGCTACTGAGAGCACATTTTCCGACTGCTTTTGTTGGGACGGGTCAATTGTGCTGCAGGTTAAAGTTGTTGGGATTTTTTAAAAATATCTTGCATTGTGATACGTTTAAAGAAAAAGATTATAATAATTATTATTTTTTTTCTGATCATTAGAACATTGAGAAAAATTCTTATTAACTTTGTCTCAAGAAAAGAAAAGAAAAACAAAACTGCGCACATGCACAAGTGTGTGTAGCATTTTTTACATGCAAAATGTAACATATTTCTTTGTATATAGCCACCCACTCTCACACATGTGTGTCTGTGTACATTTTGCGCTAAAGTATAAAGTTTTCAGGGTTAGAAACAAAAGTGCCCTTTCCCCTCCATACTTGAATGCTGATGACATCAGTTAAAATTCTTCTTTTGGAACAAAGGAATTAGTTATTGTATACAAAAAAAAAAAAAAAAAAAGAAGAAGAAGAAGTTTCGTTTCTTAAACATGTGAATAGTTTATCTAGCATCTGTAAAGCACCAGGAGGTACGATTAATTATTAGAACAGAGTCATAATCTTGCTGACATATTGCATAATCATACTGAAATATCGACATTAATTCCGTAGCTATCTGTAGTGGTAATTTCGTCTTTTGCTTTACTGAAGTTCTGTTCAGTGGCAATCCAACCGATTCTTGCACACCTCTAACTAACTTCGATATCGACTCGTCCACGTGCCTAATTTGACTTCAGATTGGTGAATCGGGTGGAATATTGTCCATGTGACTGGTCGAAAACGACAGGGAGAGAAAGTCCCGAGCTATACAAAAATCACTCTGTTTTTCTTGAAACCATAAGAGTTGTTGAAGTGTCAAGCATCTGTGATCATCTATGGAGATTTACTATACAAGGTGACAACGCGTCCACTTTTTAAGAATTCAGGCATCTAGGTAGGTGATAACACCGGTTCACGGTAAATGGTAACGAGGACAGTTATTAATTACTGTAGAATAAGTAAAATAATACCTCCTGCTGAGTTTTACGACTAGGTAACTACAAATTTGGAGATAATGTTTTCCTTTTGTTCGAAGAAGACGTAAATTTTCTTATTTCAACTACAACTAAAAAATAGAAAGTTAATAACATTTAAATAAAAAATTTTAAATTTTACATTCTCCAAAAATTGAAGAAAAAAATTAGTTTGTTGCCATATCTTGGCAGCAGAATGAAAAAAATTGAATTGTAGATACCTGTTTGTAGTATTCACTCTATGATATCACATCTCACTTTTATGTTACAGCCCATTGGAAATCTTAGAAATCGTATTTTTAAGAATATTTCTGAAGAAGAAATCTGAATATTACTGCTTGGGTGCTATGCGCAAAAGCTAAGGGGAAAAGCTATGGATGTGACATAGCTTTACTGAATAGCAAAAATGATTGATTCACCACTAAAATATAGTTTTCGTTATGACTATGAGCTAACTGGTGCATTTTTTGACACCTGTAAAATGTCTTTCCTTTTAAGCCTAATCTGCCCTGCATTCCAAGCATACTCTTCGCTCCGAAAAGGATGCAAATGATACAAATAGGTTTATGTATATCATGCGTTGCACGTTTTTCAGAAGGAAACGACCAGTTTCTATACGAAGCATTTGGGAATAAATTTTAAATGTATCTTTTTTGAGACAAAAAGGGTCTTGAGCGCACTTTCGAAAATGAAATTTACATTGTATATACGATATTCCTCCCTTTTTATGGTTCAAAAAGCATGAATGATCGTTTATCTTGAAACGCATAAGATGACTTTTTATAGTATGGCCAGTGCTGTATCTGGAAAAAAAAATATCGAGGGGGGGGGGGGGGTGTACCATTTTATTGGGTGAATGGAATGGCTGAAGATTCTTCTTAGGCCGAAAAAGCTTATCTTAGATGACTTATACCACGTTTAATTCAAAAGGTATACATTAATTTTCATGAAAAGGTGGTTTTGAATATTTAAACTGAGCAACATGTTTAAACTAAACCTTGAAAACATTCACTTACATTATTATTATTATACTATTTTGGAAAGTTATTCCTTGATTCATTATTTACATGACCTACTGGGGATGTTAGGGGAAAAATACATACTCGATATAAAATTTTGCACCCAAACCGGTTTTTATGCGATGGGTAGGTACCGCATTAAACGAGCTGATGTGTGCCTCACATGACTTCCTTTTACTCCATTTTAATGTCATTTTCCCATTATTGGCAATTTTAATGTGATTCAATAGTTTAATCTCTAAATATTAAAAACGATGGCCAAATTAAAACCAGATAAAAAAAAATCGCCAAATTTTCCGCCAAGTTGGCGACCAAAAGACTGGCGATATATCGCCAAGTGTCCGCCAAATTGTAACACCACTTAAGTTTGCATTGATATTAACAATGATTTCCCCCCAAAAAGGTGCAAAAGACCCCCTTAGGAACATCCGAAAGCAACCAAAAGGGGAGGTGCACAACTAGACCCCACTACGAGTCTATGTACCAAATTTCAACTTTCTAGGACATACCATTTTTGAGTTATGCGAGATACATACGCACATACGCACATACGCACATACGCACATACACACATACGCACATACATACAGACGTCACGAGAAAAGTCGTTGTAATTACCTCGGTGATGGTCAAAATGGATATTTCGCGTGTCTATACATTCTTAGGCACTTTTCCGCATGTGGTCGAATCGAAAAAAAAACTCAACATTCATTTGGGGGTGAGCAAAATGGAAATTAAGGGCGATTTTTGAGTGAAAATTTTTTCGCGAATACAATACTTCCTTTTTTGTAAAAGGAAGTAAAAAGAATGTTCAAAACTTAACGAATAGCTTTGAAAAGTTGTTTTCGCAGCAGATTTTTTTTTTCTTTTTTTTTTGAGCGGTGGATAGGGACTACATAAAAAAATTGTTCAAAACTTAGCGAATACCTTTAAAAAGTTGTTTTCGCAACACAGTTATTGTTATTATTTTTGTGCGGTGGATAGGGACCGCATAAAAAAAGTCTCACATAAGAAAATAACCCAAAAACTTACAAAATTTTGATATTTAAACGAAATCAAAGTAAACCAAATGATAATTTTTACCGAGTAGTCGGACTAAATTTCCTGAATAAGGAATTTTTTGATAGGCCACAGTGACTTCTCATCAGGATCCTAATGTCGTCACTTGGAAGATACTACCTCGCACTCGTTTGAAAAATAATTTTGTAAATTGAATCCCAATCTCATTGAAATTTTAAAATACCGCACGAAAAAATAAATAAATAAATATCGCATGAAAAAAGACCGCATAAAATCAGGTTGCTTTAGGCTTCCGACAATGAAGTCTGGCATCAGTTTGATATTATCATCTTTCACCAGTTTATTACATCAATTTCTTATCATTTTAATTATGACTGATTTAATAACATAGGTTGTTAAGGGGCAGTTGAATTTAACCTTAAGGAGGTTTAAAAGAATTTCCGCTACCTCGGCTTAGAATCAAAACATATTCTATGGTTTATTTACTTTGCACTTGTGCAAGCTCTGGTCGAGAAGCGCTGGTTGCTCGCACTAGCAGTGTTCGTACTTAATTCCTCACATCATGTATAAAAGCGGATTGTTTTTAAATTGTTTAGTACTGTCTTTAGGCATTTTATTATTTTTTTATGAGAAGTACCCACCTTTGAGCTTAAAAATACAGTTGTTGTATCTTTTTCATATTTTGTATAATTTATGACAATAGCTTCACTACAGGTCAGGGGCGATCCTCCCCGGATGTCACACTACTAGGAAGTGACACCTAAAATGTATTGAAGAGGTTTTTAAAAATATAAATATTCTCTTTTGGAATTTTCCTCCAGTAATTTAAATTATGTATAATATATCAAAGCTAACAGCCTTATTAAAGATGAGAATGCGGAAGGAGGATATTTGAGCAGAATGATCCCCTTCCGGGCACGACATCCTATTGAATTTTAGAGTTTTTAAAAATATATAAATATCTACTTTCTGAATTTAAAGTTATATATAATATATCAAAGCCAATAGTATCACTAAGACTGAAGAGGGGGATACCCTTCGGGGGGTGACATGCGTTATAAAAATTAAGAGTTTATAAAAATATAAATGCTTTCTTTATATAATCTACTAGCTGTACCCGACGCGCGTTGCTACGCCAACAAAAAAATACATCATTATACTGATTTTCATGACAATCGGTTGAACGGGGCAGAAGTTGCTACTCTGCAGTGCCACCTGGTGGCGAGTGGCTTCAATGAGCATATTATGCACCTTCTCCGTGGAAAAATACATATATATAGCAATTTTCATAATAATCGGTCCAGGTATCAAGTGAAGCCGCGACTATACTCAAATTTTGTACTCACGCAGTTTGCAAGATCAATCAATCGCTAAAAATATCAAATAGAAAAAGTTTTAAATCCCCCCGTTGCATGAAAAGCCATAAAACAATAAAGAAAGAATTTATTTGTTCAAACTCAAGAAAAATGGCAACAGCTAACTTCTTATCAATGAGATCTTTCACGCGAATTAATTTCTGCAGCCGATAATTTTATTCGTATTTATCCAATGGATTGTGACTTAAATTGGAATAAAAAAATTTTGAAAAAAAAAAAAAAAAATAGAACCGACTTCAAAATTGCTCTAAAAAGTGAAAAATAATTTTATTCTTTAAACACCTTCGATAATACTTTTAAACATAATTTTTGAAGTTGGCGCAAAAACGATCGATAAAATCATTCACAGCCATAACTCAACTACAAGTATAAATTTAACCAGGTCCAGTTTCTTCACTACCACATGCATTACGCATTGATGACAGCATATTTGAGTAACGATATAAATGTTTCGTTCCTAAGTTTGGATGATTTTTTGATAAAAATATGAACGAAGCATGGTTACAATGGATTTTACTTTTTGTTTTTGCGCCAACTTCAAAAATTATGTTTAAAAGTATTATCGAAGGTGTTTAAAGAATAAAATTATTTTTCACTTTTTAGAGCAATTTTGAAGTCGGTTCTATTTTTTTTTTCAAAATTTTTTTATTTCATTCTTTTTAGTGTAAATGTAGATATTTCAGTAAAAGTAAGAAGTTACCTAGTAAGAAGTGCGGCTCTATATCACTGTATTGCTTTAGAAAAGCCTTTATTCAAAATTATCATTACAATTACTATTAATGTTACAGTTATATGGCACCAAACTTTTATAACAATGAGTTTCATATTGTCGCGTAGATGAAGATAGCGAAGACAATGTGAAAGCCAAATGAAACGAATACTCGTTAGTCTCAACTCGAGATCTTTATTCAGAACCACGAATGAACGTTACATCTCCTTATATACAACTTGAAAAAGTGCTGGAACTTTCCAGATTTGAAAAGATACAGAAATTAATAGAACATTCGAGAAAATACGGGAAACAGTAGAAAAGAAATTTTAGTAAAATTCACTTTGTCCTAGTCGGGATTTGAACCCGGGTTGCTCGTGTGGGAGACGAGAATTCTACCACTGAGCCACCGTTATCCACGGATGAAAAGAGCGAACTTCGCTACAATATGATTTTAATCATTTAATAGGGAAATTTACTGTTTTTTGCCCATAACTTTTTATCTAAAGAACAAATATGGTCAAACAAAATAATGGGACCTAAGTTGAGCCATCCTCTATCCATTAAAAAAAGAATCATCAAAATCGGTTCACTAGGCGAGACGCTATGAGTGGACAAACAAAAAAAAAAAAAAAAAACATACATACGGTATGAACTGATAACCGCCTCCTTTTTGAAGTCGGTTAAAAAGGAACTATCGATCGGATTTTCTTCGAACTGGGCTATAAACATTCCCAGTACCAAAAATAACAAACGGTGAAAGTTTCAGCCAAATCTGCCGGGTAGTTTTTGAGTTCATGGATGACATACAGACAAACATTCATTTTTATATATATAGATTAAAGCCAATAGTGTCACTAAGACTGAAGAGGGGGATATTTGTTCAAAGAGACAACCTTCGGGGGGTGACACCCATATGCGTTATAAAAATTAAGAGTTTATAAAAAATATAAATGCTTCCTTTCTTATTTTTTTTCAATATTTCAAATTATGTACATAATCTATCAAATCAGTGTCACCACTGAAAATGGGAAGGAGGGGGGAGGGACATTTGAGAAGAGAAACAACTTCTGGGGGTCACATCCAAATGTAGTTAAGAGCTTAAAAAGCACTTCAGCGCTTCAGTACCTGACATTTTTTTCCGAATATTTAAAAATATATTTAATCTTTGAAACATTTATTATTTTAATTTTGATGGTAGATTCATTACCCAACTGCTTTAAAATTTCATTTCTAGTAATTCCTCTTGTGAAATTTTTTATCCGTTCTGACAAAATACTCGTGAAATTCAAGCTGAAACAGCAAGACTGAAATCATACATGATTTGAGGCAGTGAGAAGCAAAGGCATGTAAGTGGCAAAATTAAAAATTTGGAGATAACCAGTACACATGGTAGGGGAACCTTTCCTCTGTCGTGGGGCAAAAGGTGGTACTAGTAGCCCTGGTAGTGCTGCTATACAGCATGATTTAGAAAAAAAATTCAGTGAGTCTACCTAAGAGCTAATCTTTAAACGCGTTTTACTCAAAACTTGAAAATGTCCATTTGCATCCCTTTGCTTCTCACTGTCTCGATTTTCAACCCAATGTAAGATTAGTTTGAAAAGATTAATTTGCGACTAATCCACTGTACTTGAGTGTGCGTTACAAAACCAAATGATTGGTAAGCATTTGTTTTTCGTGTTGTTTGCTTTGTTTCATTACCTTTAACTAGAGCCCGGATAAGGAACAAAAATATGGAAAATATGCATGCAAATATGCACTAATGTTTTTTTTTTCGTAGATAAAAGTTGTCCAGTAATGATTGATTTTTTTATGTTTGTATTTTGTCAGTATGGTGGTAAAACGTTTGGTTACATCAAAAATGGTATGTACATTAATAACTTTTATAGCAATAAATCACACTACATTCTTCGAAGTTTTTTCAGTTAGACGTTACCACTTGTTTTTTGATATTTCTTTAGCATCCGTAAATGTGATTGGGAAATATTTGAAGCATTTGCATTCTTCCAGACCCAATTTTTTTTCCTTGAAGATTCGTGCCACACACGTAACCAAAAAAAAAAAAAAAAAAAAAGGAAAAAGAAATGCGTCTCAATATTGCAACAACTTTTTGTGTGCATACAATTTTTTGTAAGCAATCACGATTGCTTATTGTTTTCATATTGAATAGCGTTGAATAGCGTTTGAATAACGTTTTATCCTTCCTGAGGTTCACCGGCCTCCGCGCACAGTTTCTCTTCCTGCGCGGACTCCTCCATGTTCCCCGGTATCGATCTTGTTTATACCCGACCCTCTCTACTTTACACAATCCTCTTTAGAAAAAAACAGCATCCAGCACACAATATGTAGCATTCTGCCTCTTTCATTCATTTGAATTTTGACGTCTTAAATTCAAATTATGTTTCTCGCAATTATGATTGCTGTAGAAGCCATTTGATAAATAAGAAACCCGGCGAGTAGGGTCCTATCGCAATTTGTGGTTGCGAAAGACAAAAATGGAGTCCGAGGAGTCAAAATTCGAAGAAATGCTCGGAACTGGATGTTGGATGTGTGCTTGTATGTTTTTTAAAACCAGTTCTTTATTTCTACACGCTCAACAAAACGAAAAATTCAAGAACCTTGCGTTTCCCCGCATTATTTGTTTAGTTCAGCTTTCGCAGCAGTTACAAATCTTTAATCAACAGTCAGACAACATAAAATAATATCAGATGGTGTCAGTTTTGTATTTAGATAGAAAATTATGTTAAAAGCGGCAAAATGTAAAATTTTGAAATGTCCTTTTGCGAAATTTTTTGTAAAATTTTGCTTTGCGATCCCTTAAATTTGGACCTTTTGCGTGTGTGGAAGGGAGGAGGGTGAAACCACAAACTACCGCCTAAGGTGTCACCAATGCTGGGTGTGCTATTGTTCAGGTGTAAAGCTTCATGAATTTGTTTCTATTCTCTATCGATATGTAATGTATCATTTAAAAAAAACTTAACCTTTAATACACAACAACAGCTTTTCCGTTCAGCAAAGCAAAAATGTTCAAAAGGGAGAATTTTTAAAATTCAGCTGTTATGCTCTCAAAAGCTACTTAAAAAACTGAAACATTTTTTGTTTAAGATTCGATAGAGAAGTGGAGTCTTTCTTCCCTAGAACTTTTTCTTCGGTACTTGACGCTTGGCCCATTATTCTATGTTTTTTCACTACTTTTTAACCACCATCAATCTTACGAATTTTTTATTTCTATCTGTGATTTTTGGGTAACAAAAAATCGGATTTCCAAGATCAAGTTTATCATTCTGAGTTCTTTGCTACATCTTTTTAAGCGTGGTGAAAGAATTTTTGAAGATATCATTCCGAAAAAATTAAAGCAGGGTGCAGTTTTAGATACTTAAAAACATCTGGAGTGATTTATTGAAATAATTTTCTGTAGATAGACGAGCAAATAATTCACTCCCTATAAGCAGTTAGGCAGACTATTTAAATGAAAACCGACACAAAAGTTTAGAGGCAAGTACCAGTTATGTATGGGTTCCAGAAAACTTCGAGAGCACCATCTTAGTTCTGAAAATACTAAGTAATTGCATGGGTTCCCAGCTGGAGGGAGGTGGAAGGGGTCATGGCGCAAACTGCGTCATTGAAATTTTTAGAAGGGGGGCACTTTAAAGGAGTATTTTTCTCCTTTTTTTTGGTGAGGGGGATAATGATTTCAAGGGGTTTTCGTAGTATTTGGGGAGGGAATGGGCACCCCTGGTTATTGTGATCCAACATTTAGTGAGAAAAAAATTAATTCTGAGAAATCAACTCAGCAACGTTCGGTGAAACCGTCAAAAAACAACAAAGACGTGCTTACAACTTAATTTCAAGTGGTAATAAACTTTCAACCAATCGTTTTGAGGAACCAAGTGTATACTAATGCAAAATTGATCCTATTAAAACGTAGCGTCGGCTTTTTTTTGCTAAACTAGGGAGCTCCGCCCCCCTGTTCGCTGACGCTCATCAACCCCCGAAGATTGCTTCGCACTCGTATTCAATTCTCAAAGATTTAAATCGTCGGTTAGAAAGAATCACATGAAAAACCGCGTTCCGAGCTCTGTTTAGATCGAAATGGAAATATCCCTCGCCCTCTTGTAAAAAAATAGAACTTAAGTACAGGTTAAGTTAAGTAAAGAATTTAAGTCCATAATTAGAGCTTAATCATGCTCTCACCCGAAGACATAAAGAAAACAGTCGAATCGCGATAACTCGAAGCTTATAACTCGAATAGTTTTTTAGCTCGAAGTTTTTAAGAAGTTTTCAAGTTTTATTCTCGAAGTTTTGTTCTCGAAGAAGTACAAAACTCTTGAGACTGTTGTGGAAACTTCCCATAACTCGAAATACCAATAACTCGAACGTTTTAGCCTGTCCTTGGGACTTCGAGCTATTGAGAGTTGACTGTATATATTACGGATTTATATAAAAAAAAACGATCTGAGATGTGTGCATCACATGTCTTCCTTTTACACCAGTTTAATGTTATTTCTCAATTGTTGGCAATTTTAATGTGATTCAATAGTTAACTCTTTAAATATCACCAACAGTAGCCTGATTTAAACCAGATTTAAAAAGAGATTTTAAAAAAAAATCGCCAAATTTGTCGCTAAATTAGCGACAAAACTTGGCGACCAAAAGATTGGCGATAAATCGCCAAGTCTCCGCCAAATTATCACACCACTTGAGTTTGCATCGAAATTAACAATGATTCTCCTTCCAAAACGTGCAAAAGACCCCTTAATAAACACCTGAATGCAACCAAAAGGGGAGGTGAACAACTAAACCCCATTAGGAGTTTACGTACCAAATTTCAAATTTCTAGGACATACCGTTCTTGAATTATGCGACCAACATACGCACATACAAGCATCCGCACATACGCACATAAATTCATACATACATACGTACATATAGATTTCACGAGAAAACTCGTTGAAACTAACTCAGGAATCGTCAAAATGGATATTTCGCGTGTCTATGCGTTCGTAGGCACTTATCCACGTGTGGTCGAGTCGAAAAAAAAAACTCAACATTTATTCGGGGGTGAGCAAAATGGAAATTAAGGTCGATTTTTGAGTGAACATTTTCTCGCGAATACAATACTTCCTTTTTTGTAACAGAAAGTAAAAAAGTTTAGAGGTGAAAAATATTTTTTCTGTTGAACAATAGAATTTAAAAGCGTAACTCGAGGAATTCCGAAATCTTCACAATCACGACTCTCACGAAAGTATTATAATGCGTGACAACAAAAAATATTTCATTTTCGCTGCATTCCCTTGAGATATTTTGTCATTTTCTACGTTCTATTTCAGAAACTAGTTTAGAACAATCAATCTTTTCGTTGACTCGATTTGGCACCAGTTTGTGACACTGCCAGAAATTCCAATTCTGACTGCAAAATTGTCGCAGAAATATCTATTCGCTCACTTAAGGAATCTATATAAAGTGCTGAGTGATTTCGTAAAAGTTTAATTTAAGATGTACTTGTTGTGTATAAAGTCTTGAATTAGTAGACAAAACATTTATATCGAGAAAAAACTATTTCAGATTTATGAATAATCCTTTTTACTTCATTTTGCAAAAAAAAGAAGTACCATTGCATTCGCGAAACAATTTTCACTCAAAAATCGACCTTAATTTCCATTTTGCTCACCCCCGAATGAATGTTGAGTTTTTTTTTCGACCCGACAACCCGTGCATATATGCCTAAGGACGTATATACCCTGTATAACCCATACCCCCCCCCCCGTATAACGTATAACCCAAAATATCCATTTTGTCAATCCCCAAGTTAATTACAACGAGTTTTCTCGTTACGTATGTATGTACGTATGTATGTGCATATGTACGTATGTGTGTATGTGCGTATGTATGTCGCATAGCTCAAGAACGGTATGTCCTAAAAAGTTGAAACTTGGTACGTAGACTCTTAGTGGGGTCTAAATGTGCACCTTCCCTTTTGGTTGCATTCGGGTGTTTCTAAGGGGGTCTTTTGCACCTTTTTTGGGGGAAATCATTGTTAATTTCGATGCTAACTCAAGTGGTGTTATATGGTGGACACGTGGTTGCCTAGTTTTGTCAAACAACTAAGTGGCAATTTCGGTGTTTTTTTTTTAAATTTTAAATCTGGTGACAATTTAGCCATTGTTGTGTGATATTTAGAGAATTAACTATTGAATAACATTAAAATTGTCGAGAATGGGGAAATAACATTAAATTGGTGCAAAAGGAAGTTATGTGATGCGCACATCAGTTCGTTTATTTTTATACTTATCTCACACAATTTATTTCCCCATTATTACAATATTTGTTAAAGGCATGTCGGTAGCACCAACGTTAAAAAATGAAAATGGAGACGAATGATGAAAAAACTTTCGAGGAGAGGACCATTAAGGTGGTTCAAAAATACGTGTGAAAAAAAAAAAGTTTCTCCTAGATAACAGGACACTCCTCAATTATTTTTGACTTATGGATAGTAATATACTGGAAGAATGTTAGCTTCCTATTTCAACTGAAAGAGGGTGCTCAATCCCCTCTCTAAACTTCATAAGTATGAGAAGGGGGCTTAAAAAATACATTGAACTGAAAAAACAATGCTGCATATTATAATATACCCGAGTAGTATGCATATACATTGCAATAAAATAATTATTTATAAAAAACAGCTGGATAATTAAATGTTTCTAAATTTGTGACATTTTCTATCCTACGACTAATGTAAAATAGCGGGGTCCTTGAGCACCCTCTTACAATTTGAGCAAAAAGTAAAACTTTTACAGCATAGTACTATTAGTAAGTCTAAAAAAAATAGGGAGCGTCCTGGACTCTAGCTGAAAAAAAGTTTTTTTGTTCCACCCTAAGGACCATCCATCAGTGAGAAGAAATAAAATGGAGGGAACGAAGACTTTCACTGGTGAAACAAAGACACCAAGTCACATGATAGATTTTAAAGCGAAGCATCGGAAGAAATCAGGTTTCTTTCGCTAGTTTCACGCAAAACGTGTCAAACATTGGTCGTTATTAAGTCACGTGACTTGAGATTGTTGCCCAAGCTTTTGCTAAGCCAAGAATTGGACTTGCTCCCTCCATTTTTAATTCCTGCTCTAAGGGGGCCACAAGAGGGATTTTAAGGATCAACGCTCAGAACCTATGGTTTTTACACATATTGCTAATTTCAAAATCCCTATGACCATATCCTTACTCTTAGAAGAGAAATTCTGGCTGAACTAGAGCCTGATGTGAAGTTGAATATCTTCTTAATCTTCTCAGAACTACAAATAATGCACAGGTAGAATCGTATCAACGTTGTGAAAACACTTTTTTTGGTAAAGATCAAAAGAAAACGAGCTGATGTGTGCATCACATGACTTCCTTTTACTCCAATTTAATGTCATTTCCAAGTTACTGGCAATTTTAATGTGATTCAATTGTTTACTCTCTAAATATCACCAACAGTGACCAAATTGAAATCAGATTTAAAAAAAAATCGCCAACTTTGCCGCCGAGTGGGCGACACAACTTGGCGAAAAAAAACACTGGCGATATATCGCCAAGTGTCCGCCAAATTATAACACCACTCGAGTTTGCATCGAAATTAACAATGATTTCCCCCCAAAAAAGGGCAAAAGACCCCTTTAGATGCAGAACTAAAACTCACTAGGTGTCTACGTACCAAATTTCAACTTTCTAGGACATACCGTTCTTCAGCTATGCGAGATACATACACACATACGTACATACTGATGTCACGGGAAAACTTGTAATTAACTCGGGAATCGTGAAAATGGATATTTCGCGTGTCTATACGTTCTTAGGCCTTTATCCGCGTGTGGTCGAGTCGAAAAAAAACACTGAACATTCATTCGGGGGTGAGTAAAATGGAAATTAAGGTCGATTTTTGAGTGAAATTTTTTTCGCGAATACAATACTTCCTTTTTTGTAAAAGGAAGTAAAAATAAATATGCTTAAAAACCTGAAATAGTTTTTAAAATGTATTTTCTTTAGCTGTGACAGACTTTATAAGCATCCTTTATAGAAAGTGTTTTGTAATTCCATAAATATTAATATGAGATGTAATATCAAATCTGCAAATCTTAAGGAAAAACAAAATGAGAGAATGAGTCTAGTTTTCAAGGGAGAAAAACAGAGGTTCTCATTTTTATAAATTTAACTAGACCGTAAATTTTTGTACATTGAAAACTCTTTAGGTTAAGTTATGCAATATTTTTCAAAGTATTATCTTTATAAAATCTATTCCCTTTCACAAATTTAATTTAGAGTTAGCTCTTCTATAACTAAATTTAGCTATCACAATAAACTTATTCCAAAGTTCTTCAAGATAAAGGTCTGAATTCAGGAATTTCGTTATTCTACATTTTTGAAGGAATTACGCAAAATGCATTTATTTTTTTTTCCTTGGGAGTAAATTTCGTTCTTCTCTGCATAAAAATTAAATTGTTAGGAATTAAATTCATCCATATTTTCTCTAAATTTAATTTCTGTCCCTCTTTTCCTTAAAAATAAATGCGTCGAGTCTCTCTAGTTTTATCTTAGAAATAATGATAGCAATATAATTCCTTAACTAAAATTTGTCTTCAGTCATCATTTTAAAAATATGTTTAGGCATTTGTTTTTATTAATGTTCCGCAAAATATTACATTTCAAAACCAAACTTTTTCACCTTTTTGTTGGATCTAAATTTCTACATCTTCATCTTTCAAGGATTGAATTACATTACTTTTTCCTTCAAACGATTATTATTATTATTATTATTATTATTATTATTATTATTATTATTATTTTTTTTTTTTGCAGAAGAATTTTATCATTGCTAGTTTTTTGGGATACAATATCTTCTTACATTAAAAAATTGAATTTTTTCATTGACCTTTGAAAAGGGGGATGTTTTAAAGGTTTCATAATTTTACGCAAAACTAAATCATATTTGACATGTATAAACTACATCACTTCCAAACTATACAAAGTAAATTATTTATCTAATTTCAAATTTAAATTTTTCTCTTTTCTTTTAAAATTTAATGTGTCCCTTTTTTCGGTTTCAAAACTTCATTACTCAATTGAACTCCAAGATTTTTTTAAAAAAACTTGTTTAATAATTTATTCATAGGTGGAAGTTTTGATAATAAATATATGAAAACATTAAATTATTTCAAAAACTTTACAAAGTTTTCTTGAAGAACTATTAGAAAAACCATGTTTGTGTTCCAGATTGTTTTTATCTTTCTTGGAACCAAATATGATCAGCTCTTCGTTTAAATATGTTTTCACCGGTCTAGTCTTCAGTTTTAAACGTTTATATTTCAAGCTTATGTGTCAAAAAATATCGCTCGTATAAAGTAATATTTCTATTGGTATGAATGAAATAAAATTTTGGCATTTTAATTTTTGATGAACTAAAATGTTTCTCATACACTTTCTCGAAAATAAAGTTTGCAATAATTCATTTTGATGTTCCAAGTATTCCGTATTCATGAACTATTCATTTGGAAGTAAAAGTGCATTTGCAGTTTCACAGAATAAATTCAGTCTTTTTCAAGAAGATAAATGAAAGAAAACATGAATAAATCTCATTTTCCTTCGGTTAGACTTTTTACTTGTATTTATATTGGCGGACACTGAGAATTTGAATTTCACGGATGTTATCTGTAAAATCAAACCGTATCGGTTTGCTACTATTAAGTCACCTTTTAGAACTGTCATCTTTAAAGTTAATTCCTCCAGGAACTTTCATTTATCAACTGCTTCATGCGATAAGTTTTCCGTCTTCTTATTTTTTCTATGGAATATTAATCACCTTTTTAATTTTTCATTAAAACTGGCTGTTACATGTTTAAAAGGTAAGTACATTAAATTTCAGAAGGAATATTTGTTGCTCTTTCAATTAATACCACAAAGATATTGCAATAATTAAGCATCATTTTAGTGCGCCGCTCTTTGAAACCTATATTAGCTCCCATCATTTTTATGAGACGATTTTGATATCTGCTCTTTATAGAAAAGCACTTGAAAAGGCGGAAACCATTACAGCAGGGTTGCCAACCTTGGAGGAATAATTTGAGGATCCACTGTGCTGATTTTAAGGAGCAATTTAAAATTTTGCAGAGCAATTCAGTATTTTGTGTAAAAAACAATAAAAACAATTAAAATATTTATCCAAAATTGTTTTTGAGCTTTAATAATCATCTTAAGTACTACTATAAAAATAATTATTCTTAAATCAATAAAACTGCTTTAAACACTATTTCAATCTTTGAGTACTAGCATCTTTAATTTCTTGTATTTACATGCTTGTCATGATAAAATAGCAAAATATAATTAAAATAAAATCAATTTTGTTAAAATCTTCATGAGCCATAACTTTGGTAAGTCTGGTAAGCATTAAGACTGAATTTGAGAAAATTGGCAGAAAGGAATTTAAGGGGTATTCGCGCGATCGCGTGAAAATTTTCGGTCACGAAATGCGGAGCAAAATAACTTTTTTGCGGAGCCGCAAAGTTTCGCCCTTTTTGCGGAGTAACTCCGCAAAGTGCGGAGCAGTTGGAGTTAAAAAAAGAAAATAGCTCTTTGCATCTCCTTTTATATGCATGATGTTACTTTTTTAATATCTTAATTATATTTCAGATTATTACTCATTGAAAAATATTGAATAATTATTTATTTTTTATAATTTTCTATTAGTTTCAGAATATCAGTATTCTGCCGTGCTAAGCACAGATGTGGTATCTGAACATTTTATCAAAATTTGAGTTATTGTCACCAGGTGGTCGTTAGTAATTTAATTAACCTAAATGTCAAGTTTTTTGGCGATTTGTGAATGCGAAACATTAAAAAAAGCTTTATGAAAAAAGTCGTAACTGCACAGTTTGCGGAGTTTGCTAAGGCAATTTGAACGTAAGTGACAAATACTAAGCCTTTAAAGTGGTATCTGCGCAGTTACCACTTTTTTCGTTAGTATTTTTTGTAGATACGACTTTTATACCTTAGTAAAGCAGCATATTTAATAATGTAGCAGTTTATTGTAATACAGAATATTAAAATTAGTTTACTGTTGAATAGTTGATACAGGTTGATAATAAAAACTAATACAACTTTGCATAATTGTTAAAGTAAATATTCAGCTTTTTCTATTTAAATGTTTATTTAAAATGCGAATTCTAAAAATGAAATGCATGTAAAATATTCATATCTAATTCTTTCATGCAAAAAAAAAAAAAAAAAACGCATTTCATTCTACGGCCAGTAATATTTCTATTTAAGTATCGTCTGCTGTCAAAATTATTTTCAGGCTCGGTAAAAATGAATCTAGAAAATAAAACATTATAAAAACACATTCTTTGAATATAAAAAACAGAAAATTGTTATGGATTACAGTGTCCAGAGTTTTGAAAATGGTATCTTTCAGAAGGTAGATTTTGTTAGATTTGTATTAACAAAATAAAGCGAAAAAGTTAAGTGTAAAGAAAACAGATGTTTTCAGTATTATTTAATGATACATTGAGCACGTTTGACTAAGCTATTTTTGTCATATCTGTGCAGATACCCCTAAAAATGCTTAGTAATTGTCACTTACGGTGAAAATAGCTTAGTATATAAAAAGGTTTTGAAAAGAAAATGTGTTGTAACTACATTTATTAATTTTAAATTAAGATTTTTACAAAAATACGCTCTTACGGTTTTTAGATATTTACGAAACAACTACTGCAAGTTGAGCATTTAACTAAGTCATAAATCAAAGAAACGAGTTGTAAAACTTTAATCGTCAATTTCTCATTTTGAGCTCTACTGCAAATACCACATATGTGCTTAGCACGGCAGTATTGCCCTATATGTTACAAACTAAATAAAATCAAAGAAGACTGAACTTGCGACGCAATTTTTAAATTAGGAATAAAAAAAAGTAATTTTTTTCGGCTTTACTGTTTTTTGAAAAAAAGAAAGTTTTTAAAATCACTGCAAAGAGGATCACGTGAAAATACAAGAATCTAAAGTAATAAGTAGACATTTTGCAAAGAAAACAAAACGAAGAAAGAGGAGTACGCAAAAATATAAAAAGAGAATTTAGAAGCAAAATAGTTTTTTGAATACACTGTATCACAAGGGTCATTTTAAGGAGATGAGATAATATTAGGGATTTTTAGGAAAAAGTTTTAAAATCACGTAGTGTAAAGAGCATTATTTGGGTTATAGAGTTATTTGGGGGTTGGGATAGCATTATTTGGGTGAGAAAATAAGGGATTACGTTACGATGCATAATGCGTATTTATTCGAATATAACTTTTTTTTCTGTTAATTACGAAAACTTACTTCTCCAAAAAGGAATTTTCGAGTTGAACTTATCTGAAGAGCTAGTACAGAGACAAACTTAATATTATAGATTATTTACCGATGTAATTGACCAATCCGGAGCCGAACATTGATAAATTTTGCAAAGGAAACAAACAGAGCGACTGACTAATTATTTCCAGATACTTTTTAAATTTTATACCTGATTAATAAGAGTTTTCAGATAAAATATCCTTTTTTTTTTTTTAAATTACCAATATGTATTTAAATTTTAACCTATATAACACAATTTAATACATTTAAAGGGTTATCGTTTTGGGTAAAACAGTTAATGATACACAAAAGGGATTACATTGGTTGAAAAGGATTGAGACCTCTTGTTTTAGGCGACTGAGGAAAATTTATGAAAGGAAGGATTCACCAACTTCATTTCGATGTAACTACGAAAAGCACAACAGCAAATAATCAACGCAGAAAATCATTTTTTATTACGATCTTTGATAAACAAAGAAGCATTTGTTATTTTTGAACAGCTGTTGTTCCAACTTTCCCGTCCTTGGATATCGACGTCACTCATTACGTCATCAATAATGTTAAGTCAATATTGTGTCTTGGGATAATGGTATTTCAAGAGGGTAACTAAATATTATTAATGCATCCGAGAGTCTTTCAAAACTAGTACGAAAACAAGTGTTCAATATAGTTATTTTGCATTCATTATTCATACAATTACACTTGCTATTAAATAATATTTACAACTATGTTTGAATTAATTATCCTAAGAATTATTGTTGTTTAATTGAAGTGAAGGTCACCTTGTTCTTGAAGTAAATGTATGAACTTGGCTCAATAAGTTCAAAAATATCGGTTTAAACAAAAGTTCTTTCAGTATTATTTATAAAACTAGTGGTACCCACACGGCTCTGCCCGTAGTAGAAAATGAAAAGGTCATTTGGTTCGCCTGTATATTTACAAATAATGGATGACAAATTTCTCGCCAATTTGCTATGTTAAATGGCTCGCCCATGTTACGGTTCCGCGTTATGATAATTTCATAATTTATTCGGGAAAAAGTTCTTAAAATTGTCATATAAAAAGAACAAAATCGAATTTTCGAAAAATCGCTTCGAGGTGCACACCTCCATGCTACAAACTAACTTTGTGCCAAGTTTCATGAAAATCGGCTTACGGCCTAGGCGCTATGCGCGTCACAGAGATCCAAACATCCAGACAGACAGACAGAGATCCAAACAGACTTTCAGCTTTATTATTAGTAAAGATAAATAAATTAATCAATGCAGATCAATAGAAATTTAAATATTGGTCTTAAGTATGACTTTTTCAAATCCTTCTGAGAACTGTTTACTCCCAAGTATCGGCGGAACAAGTTGGCATGGTAATTGCGGATAAACAAATTTCGCGGATGATCCGCGATATAGATAAAAAAAAAATGTATGCAATTGCTGTAAAAAATTCAACAACATATGCATGCCTTTAAATAATAAATAAAAAACCGAAAACAGAGTGTATGCAAAAGCTAAACAAGGATTGGTATAGTTACAACTGGATTACAGACACACGATTGCGCAAACAGATCAACAAAAAATATCAAGTTAGTCCATACCAAAAAGGGCAGGGGTTTTGTTCGAACAAAACTGGGCAACGTTTTGCCCGTAAGTAGTGTAAATCTAAAAGTAAATAAGTAGGGTATCTCTAAAGCTGTAAGTAGAGTTGATGTAAAAATGAGGTGTAAACTCGTAGTGTAGATAATAAAAATCAGTTTGTAGTGTAAACCTAAATAAGTTGTGCGGAAAGAAAAAAAATACTTTGGATGGTTTGATATCATTTGAAAGAAGGGGGAAGAAAAATGTAGGAATATGTAGAAATAGATTTTGCACTTGTAAAGTTAAAATGGATGCATTTATCTATATTGAGGAGATCATTGCCGATTTTTTTTTGAAAGTATGAAACACCGCGAATAATCGAGAGTTCACTGCAATTCTTTCTATTTTTGTGTAACTCTGTTCCATTAAAGAATATTTCAGGAAAAATATTCAATTCTGTATCAGCAGAAATTGAAAATATCAAAAAAAAAAAAAAAAAAAAAAAAACTAAGGGTTTGCCCACAAATGATTTCACGCTTTGATGAATGGAGGAAGGTTCGTCTAACTTGCTTCTAAGGCTATAAATGGAGAAAAGGTTAAAAAAAAAACAAACATAAAAGGTACGAAAAGATATTTAAGAAAAAATATTGATGGAAAAGTCGACTGTCTTCCAAGAAGAAATTTAACACTACTATACACTTAAGTGTCTTAAGTAATTGTTTCTATACGTTTTTCTATATTTTTACTATAGTACAACTTGCTTTTACCTTTTAAATCTCATAAATAAAGGAAGGTAATTTTAAGATAAGGTACTTAGAGACATTTAAGAAATAATTTTAAAGCGCAAACGGAAACAGCAACTTCATCTCAAGAAGAAAGTTTACTTCATTACACATTTCAGTGTCTTAAGACATTGTTTCTATTTATAAATATAAGTATGTGGTTTGTCTCTTTTAGGTCACTAAAATTACCAGAAAGCATTCTTTCTAAAATTTACCTGCAGCACAATATTTTAATGTTTTAAATGTTATGAAGGAAGAAAAAAATGAATAAAAGCTATGAAAAGAAATTTAAGAAAAATTGTTTAAATTTGAGAAATATTTTTTTAAGGTTGACGGAAACATTAACTTTTTCTCAACAAGAAATTTTACAACATTAATTACTCTTTAGTGTGTTCTTCAGAAATTGGTTCTACAAATGAGGATGTTTGTTTCCTTAGTTAACATAAAGACATTTTCTGCTATTTAATTACGTTACAATCCTTTTTATTCTCTAAACACTTCAATTAAGGAAAGCCAATAAAAAACAAAAAGTATGAAAGATGTTTTAAATATGTCTTTAAATGATTACGAAAATGTCAAAAGATTGTATTAAACATTCCTTAATTTACCATTAATTGGTCCTATAGGTTTCTAAATAAATAGTTCTATTAATTAGATCCATCTATATTTGTAGTTAATTAGGCTCGGAAAGATTATCTAAAGATAAATAAAATGCCTTCTGAAGTTGAAAACATTTGCATTTTTATGAGTTTCTTGGCCAAATATCCTTTGTTTTTGAACGGGATCAATATGCAAATTTCTTTTCGAAAAGGATTGGAATATAGTCATCATTTGAAACAATTCCCAAATAGATTACTTGAATCTTTTTCACAGCATTTTTATTTCTCCGAGTTCTTTGCTATAAATCCATGATTAATATCGGATAGAATCTTGGAAAGCCATCAAGAAACTGTTTCTGGCTCAGAATGTAAAATAAAATATTAAAACCCTTTCTGGAAAAGTGTGATATGATGGATAATAAAACAAAAGCTTTTGGATATTTATCGTCTGATGCTTTCATAGAATGATGCTGCATTGAGCTCTGCCTTTTGATTTAGGATCATATTAAAGTGATGGAAAAAGTAACGGTCAAAGGGTGCTCATATTTCACAACAATGGAGGAAGATAAAAGAAAGTTTTTACGTTGATACTACCTGGCATTTTTGGATGGACTCCAAGAGTTTTGTAATTTTACTGTATTTAAATATATTATTTAAAAACCAATTTTTCTGTAAAATTGAACCTCAACCCTGCCGGAAAACTCTCGATTGTGATTGATATTTGATTACAAAATAATGAATTTTTCATATCTTTTGCACGATTTTCGTTTTGTGGTGTTTATTTGTCAATCTTTTCATATATTTGTAGATTTTACATTTCGCTCTATGTAGTCTTAAGTTTAGCATTGGAATAGAAAATTTGCTTTTTTTCAGTTATGCGGATGAATATTTTTCTTCATTCATCTTAAAGTATATGCTTCCCATGATCAGAAAACCTTTTTCTTGTATATAGTTAAATATACTTTTTAAGGCAAATTTCAGTCCGATTTTGGGGGTAAAATGTTAATCTATATTAATCCTTTTTAATCCACACTCGTTTTACTGCCAGGAATTGCTCGGAATTGTAAACTTCAGTACTGTGCGTGCAAAGTTTTCTATATACCTTTAAATTATGAAAGTTGTGAAAAAAGTTAACTGCCTATAAAAGTTAACTGCCTTTTTTAAAAAATATCTATTTATATTATTAAAACCCCTGTAAGCGTCTGTAATATTATCTCCTCCAGACTTTGTATGTTTACCAGTTCAATACAAGTACCGATGGATACAGGACATCCATGGGAAGTCATACCGCCCTGTCCTCTAAACCTTAAGGGTCCAGACATTCAGGGGTAAAAGCATTCAAATCATCAATTGTCAGCCGCCGCAGGCGGCACTAAGCCACCGCAGATGGCATTCTAGGTTCTGCGAGTGAAGCGAGCAAGGAGAGAATTTCCCAAGTATGGATAAATATGTGTCTGCCTGTAGCCTTATCTCTTCTGGACTGTCAATGACCCCAAGGCCAGAAAAGTTTGCCGTTGATCACAAGGCATCCAGGTGTAACATCACCGTCATCTCTCAATCTCCTAAGCTTTTACGTGACGAAGATATTAATTACACATTCCATTAGAGTCGACCTAAACCATTAGAGTCATCAAATGTCATCCTGATTGGAGCCAAATTCGGTAACATTAAGCCAATTTGGTCATCACGTTTGGCGAGAAATTCCTGGTTTTATCACCAAATTTGGTGAAATATCGCCGAAAGCGAAGTATTCACCGACAGTGATGCGCATGGGTTCGTGAGCGTAGGCAATGAAAGGGGGTTAGCAAGCAGAAACTTGCTCTCCCCTACCAATCCTGATGAGAGGTATTAATAGCAGGAGCAAATGAATTATTGAAGTTATCATTCTGAAATTATTTTGCAGGGCATTATGTTTATTTAAGCACGATTTGAGTTTTCTTCGCCAAAAAAATAAATAAAAAAAATAATAAAAATAAATAAATAAAATAAATAAATAAATAAATAAAAAATGATTTTTAGTATCCTACTGAAGATTTAAGAAGATTTTTTGAAGTAATATTTTGAGCTTAGTCTTAGGTCCAGAGTTATTATTAAAGCCTATTTCCTTTTGCGTATCTAAGATCAATCTTGAATTCACTAATTGAAACGGTAGTCAAAACGGTAGACTTGTTTGTATCATGAAGCTACTGGGAGTGTATTTTTAAATTTTAAAATGGATGAATCTGGTGCAATACCTGGTTACTCTTTGACTTTCTAGGGGTTATTTTTGTATTACTTTGCCAGCGAAATATTAAACATCAACTTCTCTAGAACTAAATATACCCTCAAAAATAATTCTGCTCGGGAGTCTTAAGTAAAACAAGCGTTTCATGAGTTAAATAAACATCACATATTAAAAGTTACTTTTATTGAGATATGCATGACATTTAAGTGTTTTAAAAATAGTTTGTGATGATATTTTTAGTAGAGATTAATTTTAGTTCTCACTTCTCAAATTGAAGTTAATAACTATTAAATAAAGATAAATATTTTTCAAGGTAAGGTTTCTGAAATTTAATTAAATCGTCTTGAGAAAATATTTTTGACTTATGTTTAATTACATTGTGGGCGTTTCCAAAACATATCTCCTTTAATCCTAAAAACGGATTGCTAAAAATACACAAAGGCCTTTAGTATATAGAACCCAAATTCAAAATTATAGAATACTTTTCACTTTTTGTAAAAAAATTTTTTTCTAACCAAATATAAGCGCTAATTAAGTATTTAAAGAACGGTCCACCTTTCTTAGACAGAATAATCCAAAAGTTTATAGTGAAGAAGGTTTACATCGAAGTCCAAAAACTAGACTATTTAAATTGAAGGGGAAAAAACACTTTCAGAAGAAACAATATCAATACTAGAATGCGTCATTTTTTGCTGGAGTCAATGCTTTACTCCTTTCACACACGGATTCTACCACCTGTTTGCATTAATCGTTTCTGACACTGTTTCCATACCCTCTTCAATGCGGCAACGAGCTCAATTTTGTTGGAGGGCACCAGGTCTTAAACCGCTTTTTTTAGATTTGAAGGTACCACAAATTCTTGATCGTATTGAGATTGTTAGAGTTGCTTGACTAGTTTAATACCAAAATTCCTCTTTCTGTTTAAAATCTATGAGTCGATTTAGAGACATGACACGGAGCAGAATCTTGCTGAAAGATAAAATGTGTCACTAAATGTGTAACTGCTGTGCCTCAGATGAAGTGTCATGCAGTATTATTGATAAACAGCGGAAGTCACGTATTGTTTTTTTAAAGATATATATAATTTCCCAATTCCAGCAGGCCTCATGCACCCACAAGCCAAAAAGGATGTGTCAAATTTGAGAGAACATCTTACATAAGATTTCTCATACGCTTTCTTTTTAAAACGTCAAACCAGAGCATCTTTTTTTTTATTCACAGATATTTCAAAAAAAAAAAAAAAGATTCACTACTGAATATAAATACTTTTCCAAACTTGTTACCCCTGTATGAGCTTCTCTTTGCTCCAGGAGAGTTGTGTACGTTTCTGCTTCATTTTTAACTTTGTTTTTACTTCGCAGATACGGTATTAAAACTGCAGTTTGTGCAACCGTAGTTATAATGCACAAGAAAACTATATTCTTTCCAAAACTTATGGACGTAAGAAGCATTTTTCAACAAATATTTTAGACGATTTACTTTAATTTGGGTTCATTTCCGCCAGATGTTATAATTTTTCTATATCGTTTACTTCGGTTACTTTTTAGTTAGTCAGTCCTTCCATATTCCTTTAATACTATAGATTGTAAAACCTTCATTTAAATTGAGTTGGTTCATTGTATTTCAACTTTTAGAAATGATGGAATATTTAGCTTCATTTTTTCCTGTTTATCACCTTGACGACTCATTTTGAACAATAAAAGGCATTTAAAAGAGTGTACAATTATCCGGATGCCAAGCTCCATACTTGTGACAAACTATCAGTTAACAGGTATGCAAATATTTTCGCTACTTTTTAAAATTCACATTGTATGAACAGATTATTCTAATTTTGTGATATAAAAAGTCCATCAATTTTTCCAATTTTATAATAATCTATAAGTTACTAAACTAATATCTGAAAAGTTGTTTAAATTGATTTACCCATTCATGAATAACAAGTTTTACTCTTTTTAATCTGCTTGCGTTCATTTTTCCTGACTCGGGGGAAAGTTTTGTTCAAACAGTTCTGATATTCTATTATTTTGAATTTGGGTTGTATATTGGTAATAAATCAATTGTATAATCAATAATATTCTAAAAATATTCAAAATCAATGATATTGGTACGAATTATTTTGCTAATTTGTTTTCTGTTTTACCTAAAGCTTTTCCAAAAATAAAAATCCTTACATATAGCGGTTTAAAGCTTAATCTTATTACACGCTGTTTAAACGCTGTTATAGTTGTTTAAACTAATGTTAGGGTTATTTTTGTTTTTAATATATTTATATATATATATATATATATATATATATATATACACACACACACAGTGGCTCCCAAAAGTGTTCGTACACTTTGAAAATTTTTAGTAAAATCGAAATAACGCAAAACTGAATTCGAGTATGAAGTCCAATATTTTTTCACATCATTCCTATGTCATTCTAAATAAAACCCTGTAATGTTTTCAAAATATTGACGGATCTTCTTTTTGAAATGGGTCAAAAAACGAAGAGACATAGATGCATTTATTTTTTTATAGTGCATTTATACAATGCATTTAGATCTTTTAAAAGGTTTATATGTACCCACATAAGAATTGGAATCAAGTGTTCATTAAAGCTTTCAAAAGCTTTTATGAGAAGAAGTATCAATAGTGGAGAGCAGCATAGTTTTAAATGCTTGTAAACATAATGAGTGTAACTGCGGTTTGCAAGTTTCATTTTGCTGAAGCAGAGGAAATTATAGTTTCAATATAGTTATAAAAAATAGAAACAAAATAATTTAAGAGGAAGCATTTTCATGATGAATTCAAATGAAAAGAAGGGAGATTAAAATTGCAGTCAAGTACCTTACTCCCATTGAAAGTAAAATTGAAAACACATTTTCTTTAACAATTTTAACAAAAACCAACTGCATGTATTTTACTGCAACATCAATGTAAACTGGTGTAAATATAAGAAAATATTTTGAACAAAATTACTTGCAAACCAGTAAAGTCATCAATTGCATAACATTAACCCAAATGTAAACAGTCAAATTGCATGAAAAGTTGATCAGAAATAAAAAACGGAAAGAAATAGAAAACAAACAATAAATTTAGGAGAAATAAAAATACTGAAAATTTAAGACAATGCATTAAAATAACATTTAATAAGACCATCATATCTAATGTTTAGGTTAACTTAATTTGCTAAAAAATTGTATCCTACAATGAACTTTCTATTTTTAATACAAATATTATTTTTACATAACTTAAGCGGTTCTAGAGAACTTTTTGTTAAGTTGTTGTTTACTGGAGCAGAAAATATAAATTATTGGCATCAACCAGTTTCATTCTTTATGAATTCAATGTTATTTTATGCAAAATAAATATTTTTGTGAGATGAATTTAAAAGAAAAACAAAATAATTCAAATCAAAAGTCGATATTTACATGCACTTATTTAGAATTTTTATGTTAAAAAAGAATTTGAATATTTGCATCAAGAAACGAAACTAAAGATATAGAGGTCTTAGAATGTGCAGAAATATAAACTTTTCTTAATATATTCTGAACTGAAAGCAAGAAAACTTTCTTCGACAAAAAATAATATTCTGAAAGAGCATCTACTAGCTTCAAAGAAAAATGCCCCAAACTTTGAACTGCCTTTCAAAAATTCATAATATGAGTTTTCTCAATACAATTTAAGCAAACGAGAGTGGCTGGAAATAAAAATAGAACCCTTGAAGAAAAATTGGTGCCGGTGACGTATTTCTCAGTCGAGAGCCTGGCGTCAAACATTGTTTTTTTTTCTTCTTCTTAATAATTCATAAAGAAAATAGGCAGTAGAGAAAGACATTAAAAAATAAAGAAAATAAAACTCAAAATGGCGACAGGGCGAGTTCTTCTCGCTTCGCAAGTCTGTGAGATTTCTGGAACAACTGAAGCAGGTTTTTGACTTCGACCAATGGCAACAGCTGTTGACTTAGTGATCTTGTAGTTTGAACTTTGCCGTTATTTTGCTGTCACTCTCACAATATTTTTTGTTTAAAATATTTTATCTTGTCGGGCAATTTTCTATTAAATTGAAGTTTTTTTTTATATTTTGTCACAATTTAAAGAATATTTGTGCTTTGAAGATTTTGTATTAATACGATTTATTTGCACAATGGTTGGAAGCAAAATCACTGATGTAATAAATTCCGAAAAAAAGATTTTATTTTTGGTTGAAAAATAAATTTATTTTTTGCTCGATATTAAAGTGTGACATGTGGAGGTATTAATTAAAACAGATTATAAGATTTTAGCAAATGATGGTTAGCTTTTATTTATTAAAGTTAGAAATTAATTATAGATCAAAATATCCATAAATAAATTTTGCCATGACTAAATGTCTTTTTACTACATTCATATTGATCAGATTGCTCCAAACCTGATTTCAGACACGCAAGAATTATTCTATTACACTTAAACCAAAAATAGTACAAAAACGTTTTTTTTCTTTCCCGATTTGTGCAATGCTAAGTCTCTGTAAGAACCAAGTGTTTGGATGTAGTTGATAAATTTTAGGCCTACTCTAAATTGGCGCACGGAATCTATATAAATAAAACATAGAATATATATGTATGTTCTCTATACAAATCCAGTTAACGTCGATCTCGACCAAATTTAACATGGAGGTACTTGGCCACCCGAGAGGGAACGCAAAGAAGGGGGGGGGGGGGCAACAACAAAAAAGAACCGAACCGTTCGAATTTTAATTTTAGGATCCAAAAATGGAATTTTCCCAACATGCGAGTGCAAAAAAATGCTCTCAAAAACTAGAACAAAATATCTATATAATCCTCTAATTTTTCTGCATCAGATAAATTTTGTTTCACTGTTCCGAGGTAATAAGAACGTGAATTATAACTGGTTTTAACTCATTTCATGCCAAAGTATAGGTAAGCCTTCAATTAGAAATTCATCGTTGATCACGGTCGTTGTTGAACAATGCTTTCAAAATTTGTAGCTTGAAGAAAATCATTGTGAAGAAATGTCTGTTGCATTTTTTTTTCTCGAATATGAACAAATAAATTCTGACTTTTGTTTTGAGGCTTCTCCTGTAATCGGATGATTTAAAACGTTTCCTTTTTAATTATTTTTTCGCGATCTTTCGGGAAATTTTAGATTTTTTTTTTTGTTCATGAACACGCGTCACTTGACGTAACTTTTCATTTTAAAGGTAGACCGTGCAAATTCGGGAGACGCAGCTAGTATTTAAATAAACAATTTGTAAGCATTTATGTGCATTTCTTCTTCCGCTTTCCTCATTACATACTGTATATAATGGTTTTGATAACAAGATATTTGACCTTAGACGAGTTCATTTTAAAAAGGGAAAAACTCTCATATTGGTACAAAATCAATAAATATTGCTGGACGTTATTGGCAAAGCAAACCCTTTTTCCTAACCTTTCTTTTAACATATAAAATCGTTTAATACCTGGTCCATCGGAATTATTAGAACCAAACTGTAAAATAGCAAATCTTATCAGTGTTCAGCGATCTTTTGAGTTCACCTCCTTGTTTACTTCTTTCAAAAGTAAGAGCAGTTTTATGTTCTAACGCCACGGCACTTTTCAATGCATCATGTGAGTTAATGTAGCATAGATTATGCGTCACTCCCTTTTCAAAACATTTGATTTTTATTGAGCTCTTTGGTTAAGCGAGAATATTAAAGTTTATTTCAAGAGTAATTCCTTGTTATCCGCTCGGTTTTAGCGGATTTCATGGGCTCTTATAATAAACATTAAGATTCTTTGCGCATTTTCCCTCAGCTTAAGCGTATTTAGCATACATTTTTGCTTTAAAGAATGATCAAAATTTAGAGATCGATAACTTCTATACAGAGCAGATTTGTTTCCACCGATTAAGTTTGCTCGCACAATAAACATTTTTCGAGCAGATTCTCTACCATTCAGCGTAGAGAAAGGTTCAAACTTTTCATCAGCGGTGTTGAAAAACTCAAAATTTCTATTAAGCTTTTACAGTGTAAAGTTTTGCACTGATAAAGAAAAAGTATTTACTTATTTAAAAATAAAAGTGTTGAAAGGAAGCGAAACTTTTATCTTTTCTTTTTTTATATATTCCGAACTGTTGCTTCATCGGAATGTTTTCTCTCACTCCAAATCTCGTATTCTTTCTGCGCCTGACATAAACATATTCACAGCAAAATTGTACATTTTAATGAAAAAGAAAAAAAAATTCTAAAGAAGTACCAAACTAAACATTGGGTACTCGAAATCCGCTTTTTGATTGTAGCCAAAAACAATGAAAACTAATTATTATTATGAAGCTAATTTTGCTGATAAAAGTCTAATCTGAAACTAACTTAAACACTAACTAATGTCACTAATCTGAAGGCTTAACTTAAACAACGTGGATTACGCTTTTAAACTGATGACTTGACTTAAATAAAACCCGAGTTCTAGTCATCAATTTTGTTGTCAAAGCTGCAGCGGTCAATTTCACCGCTATTTGTTAATTTACTCTTCGGGATACCGTAAAACGTGTTTCACTGCCAGCATAGTACTAACGCAAGAAAAACAACCAGAATCCCTCCTTTCGCAAAAGTATTGACAAAATGTTATAAATTATATAATGTTATAAATATTATTATTATTATTATTAATAATATTATTATTATTATTATTATTATTATTGTTATTATTATTATTATTATTATTATTATTTTGAGAGAAAGGTGACTTGATCGAAAAGTTCTTTGCTGGATCTCGTCTTCGTATGTCTTTAATTGTCGAATATATTGATTAACAACGTGAAAATTAGAATCTTCCTGAATCTTAAGTGTGCCAGTATGTAAAAACGTATTGGTGTAGTTAAAAATTTAGTTTCAATCGAAAGAACGAAAATTTCTGCGTCTGTTGGAATTTGTTTTACAAAATGTGAATATACAGATCTCGAACTATAATATTTTTAGCCTATTTTAAATACAAGTCTAGAATGTTATTCACGTGATGAATAACTATTTTATTATTGCTGAGGTACAGAGAAATGAAGTTCCATGACTTAAAGTTTTATATGTTGCCTGTTTCTGTTTTTTAACAACTAAAATACTTATAATTCATTTTAATTTTTAAAAATGGCTTTTAAAAGGATTTTTATTTATTTATTTATTTTTGGTTATGATTTTTATACTAGAAAAGTTTAGTTTAGTAGTTGTATTTATCTTTCCTGTTTCGTGTTTCCCGTGTTATCTAGAAAAAATGTAAATGTAATGTGTTATGACACACGAGAGCTCGGTAATCAGGGTTGGTTCTTTTTAATTATTTTTAATTTAATAATAGTTATTTTTTTACCATTTAGATAAAAATGCGTATACAAAGCAAATTGTAAAACATTTTTTTTTTGAAAAAAAAAAAGAAATTTAAATTTATATTTTTTATTTAAAAAAGATATTGTAAATTTCAGTTATTAATTAATGTGTTCATTACTTCTTACAATATAGCAAGCACAAGTAAAAAGAAGAAAACTTGTGATTTCTCTAGCCCCATTGAGTCATTGGCACCAAAGTGTTATCAGCACCTGTATTATCTAGGGTCTACATGTGGAACAATTTTGTTTGAATCTGTCCGTTACTTCCTGAGATATAGCAGTCACGCATAAAGGAGAAAACGATCGATTGCTCAACTCCTTTTGAAGAAATTGGAGCCAAAGTCAAATGGGCACAAATCACATGGTGACATGTGTACCAAATTTCGTTTGATTTCATGCAATAGTTTCTGCTAAAAAGGCAAAAAAAAAAAAAAAAAAAAAAAAAAAAAAAGATCACACATACACACACACATTTTCCAAAGATTGTCAAAATGGATTCAGCAGTCCTTAAAACGTGCAGTTCCGTCGAAGTTCAAAATTCAGAAATTATCACGAATCCAGTCCCATAATTGTAAAAAGTATTTAAGGGAACGCACTTTTTAATAAGGTAGATATCATCGTTGATAAATTTTTATTAGGTGAAAAAAGGTCAGTTAAGATTACTTATTCCAACTCTTTCGAAAAGTATTCATTTATTTATTTGAAAAAGTAATTTGAGACCAATTTGCATTTCTTCAACAACAGCAAATATTTCGGAAAAGAGCCTACCGTTCAACTTCAGCACTCGTCAATTGAGGATAAACACAAGGGACAACATTAAAAATAAGAAAGGTTGTACTGAATCAGGGAAAAAGCAGAACTAGTTACGCTTAGAATTTTCGAAGGGGTTCTAAATTTTGAGTTAAAAATCTGACATAAATCAATGATTAAAAAACATTTGCTTTAAATCATGATTAAATTTACTGATTTAATCAAATCATTTAAATCGTTGACAATCTGATATAAATTAAACATGATTTCAATGTGTTCTCAACTGAGGTTTTCTATCAGTACGTCATATTTCGTAAAATAAATGAATGTGAAAGAAAAACCTGCAAAAAACGTAAGGATACAAAATAAAATAGCTTAAACCCCTTGTTTTCATCCAGGCTTACGAATTGAGTAATATTTCTTAGAAACAGTTCCGAATCATTCAGAAAAAAAATGCATGCTTTAAATTCTTATTATTTTCCGAAGAAAAATGAATATCGAATCACGACTAATAAAAATTGGAATTACGTAAAAAAAATTTAATGCATAATAGCCAAAAATGATTTTTTTTAAATGCTCCGCTATATGTCAGGCCTATAATTTATTATTATTTTTTTGGAAGACAATCATTGTCCCAATGATCTTTAGAATTTTTAGATTGTTATTTCTATGAATCGGACTTTGATTTCATTCTTCAGAATGATGGATCGAGCTCTGTGACAGCAAAAGAATGAAACCTGAAGCTCCGTTATCAATCAATCTGTGTGCTGGGCAATTGTTTCATGAACTTCAATTGAAATTGAAAAATGAATCTAGTAATGAAAAGTTTTACTTTTTGCAACTAACTGCTTTTATTAGGGCTAAAATTTTTTAAAATGTCTCAATAGGGTCGTTTCCGAAATTTTAAAAGCATCTTTTTTTGAAAGAGCTTAAAAACATAGGATTTGACCATTTTTTAAATAATTTGACTAAGTTTATTATTTAAAAACAATATTTTAATCGGTGCCCTTTTATAGTTTGCGCTTCTGCAGATGACATCACAAATGATGATATGCCATTCACTGATGCCATTTGCAGAGCACAATGTTAAATTCGCTTCTTTACTCACAGGTGTTGGCAACGATATGGTTGATAGCAAGTGCAAAGCGCAATATTTAATTCGTTTCTTGATTATCATAACGTGGAAACGCGGTAGACAGATGTGCCAAAGTACGTCATTTGTGACGTTATAAAGACCACGTCTTATTTTCAAAATCGGACATTTAAAATAATTAATTAAAAATTAAGCGTTGGGAAAATGAAACTTTTTTCTCGCTCCATTTTACTATCATTATTATTATTAATTTTTTGTTTGCTTATTGTATCAATTTTAGTAACTAAACGCAGTACTTTTGACTGAAAGAAACAACTCCATTCCATTCAGTATTGCTGATTTTAAAGTATAATCAGATCGAAAGTAGTAATTAATCTAATGTTAACTAGGTTAACTTTTATTAGTAAAATATTTATTCAGAGGCACTAAATGTTTCAGAATTGGGTAATATATAAGACGTTCATTTTGAAAGTGGGGTAAACACATTTTTGGAAAAAAAAAAAGAATAAAATAAGTAAATAAATAAATAAAGATAATGGAAGATGAAGTTTGGTATGATATTTTTATTAGTAACAATTTAGAGCTAAAAAAAGGCAAAATCCTAAGAGTTATGTGATTGGGTAGCTGTAGTTTTTCATGGATAACATTGCTTATTAAAATGCCTTACCTAAAATATCTCGCGATAGCAAAAAATGGATTTGTCCCACCTTTAATAAAAGGGTCATATTCTCGAAGCTTTCAAATTTGTATTAGGGCACAAATTCTCTCTCTCTCTCACTCTCACTCACACACACACACACACACACACACACACAATACACTAAAGTTCCGTATGAGATACTTTTTACTCAATGTAGTGTTAATATCGGTATAACCCCCTATTGATCGGAGTATTAGAAGAAGTTTGACGTTATATATTTTTAGTACGTTATATATTTTTATTAAAAATCGTAAGGAAAACGAGAAAAAATAAATACGAATTACATCTCTTTATTCAAGTCCTCATCGTCTAGTAATTATTGATACAGCTTACCGCTATAACGTATTTCTTAACTCTTCCATACGTCAAAGAAAATTAAAAAAGTAAAAGTGCAATTTATAGTCTAGTTCATAATATTAGAGAATCTACACTGTAAAAACAATTTAAAAGTGTTCCTGCAAAATAATTTTATTTATTTAGTAAAAATAGAAACCCAAATGCTAAAAAATGACTCCAAAAACAAATTGAAGAACCTATTGAGTATAATTAAAATTAATTGACTCTTCGTTAGTTATGTATTTTTTGATTTCCTTATTTATTTAAAAACTAATTAAGTTTGCTTATAGTTTTCGGCTTTGTTATTTTTGTCACATAGTTACATTTTAATGAACTGAAAGTAATTTTAAAACTGATGAACACAACATATATTGCAAAATTGTGCTTCACGATATTTTCTTCAAATAACTTGTTATTTTCAATCCGTAAAAAAATATCATGGCTAAAATAGTAGTTTTGGACATATTTCGTGTATTTTTTACTTTAAAAACGTAATTTTATGTATCTTTAAAATGCATTTTATTCGTTCAAATATTTTTTAAAACGGTGAATATTTTTAATTTTAAATAATATTTCTTTTTATTTGTTTAATTGTGAATGTTTCGCAATGAAGGGTATATAAATGCGTTCGGTTAATGTTTGATGTATTTCGCTATTTATCTACTTAAAAAACAACATATATATATATATATATATATATATATATATATATATATATATATTACGATTAAATCTTTACAATAATAAAAGTTTGAGTGTTATATACTTTACGATATGGAATAAAAGAAAATACGTTGTACATAATTTATAAATTACCACATCGTAGTTTGAAATAAATGATGACTTTTTTGACTTTCAAATTTATTTCAGTAAAAATCTCAGCAAAACGTAATGAAATTTTAAAAGATCTCACAACTTTTTTAGTTTATAATAGGCAGCAAACTAGTTTTTCGAAGTATTTTCGTAAAGTTATGAAACTTTTCGGAGCAAAAAAGGCAAAATGTGCGTTTAACTTTTTATTCTGTTACATTGATCTTCTTGCTGGCAACAGCTATTCTTAAAAAAAGAAAAAAAAAAACCTCTAATAGGATCCGTTTTTACAAAGTACGATCTTTTAAAATAATTTCCCTAATAGGTCATTCAACCTTCAATAGATCGTTACATCGACCTATGCATGAAGTTAGATTTGTTATTTATTATTACAGTGGAACCCCGATTTAACGTTGCCCGTTTCACACGCTATACCCCGTGTCTGACGTCGTTTTCTGCTAGTCCTTGAAAATTACTATACAGTAGCCGCCACTTATATGAGTCACGTTCGTTCCAAATAGTTTTGTTCCATAAAGCGGCTGATTCAATAAAGCGGCTAACTCTATAAATCTGGATTTTGTTCTGTTTTTGACAATTTGATTCCTTAAAGTGGTGGATTCAATTAACCACTGTTTCAATTAACTGGCGTCCACTGTACTGATGTTACTAAAAGTTTCATATTTTACGTTACCCTTTTCAAATCCTCTGCTTCATACTTTTTTCTGCAAACCGATAAAATTCATTTTTAATCTACAAGACTCACACAATTCTTTTTTGAGGACAAATTTGTTTCACAGCTGTTTGAAGCCGCTGTGGCATTCTTTTTGTTCTGTCTTCGTATCCTTTGAACACTCGGAGGAAACTCCTCTCGCAGGCAATCTTCCTTCACGATAATTGAGGAACATAGATTTAAAATGCATTTTATCGGTTTGAAAAAGAAGTATGAAGCAGAATTTTTGAAAAGGATAACGTAAAATCCGAAAACGTTTAGTATTATCATTATAGCAGATTTCACGGACCAGCAAAAAATGACGTCGGAAGCGGGATAAGGTATGAAACGAGCAACATAAATCTGGGTTTCCTCTGTGATAATGCATGTATCGTCTCATTACATCAAGAATTCCTTCAATATCGGATTTAATGCTCACTAGTTCATTGGGTAAATGTGTATTTTTAAGCAATATGCTTAGATTTCTAAACTCGCTCTGGATTTAACGTTTTCCTCTTAGTACGTCTTTTATCACTAGTACGGCGAACAACGTAAAATCTGGGTTCCATTGTATAACGTCTGTTTTAGCATTCAATCTGAATTCCTCGTTTCAATATAACGTGCAAAATAAAGTTTCAACTTATTTGTAATTATCAAGGCTATTTCAAAACTCATATTTGAAAATATTATTTTTCTAAGGGTAAAAATATGTCCATTGAAAAGAGCGGTTTGATGTGAAATGACGAAAGAATTGATGATAACCGTATGCGAACGATAGACAGTTGAAATATAATATTTCAGAAATAATCCTAAAAGCAATTTATTAAAACAAATTATTAAAACAATGACAAACTTTCTAAAACGACTAACACACTAAGTTGAACACCAAAAACTCTAAATATTGTTCGTTTCATTGTTTTGCTATAACAAATTCTCTTTTTATACATTCCAACGATCTCTAAACAACTTGGCAAAATACCAGTTTTTAAAATTTGATACTTCAAAAGGTCGCCTTTAAAAGTAATATTCTTTAATAAAAAATGTTCACTGTTTGTTTGCGATCTTTCTCTCAAGAGTAGAAATATCACGGCACAGAAATATTCAAGTTAAATTCTTATCTTGGAACACAGAGGTAAAGAGAAAAGAATAGGTAAAAGGGTTGCTATATTTCACCTGATATCTGGCGAGTATCCAAGTGATGAAAGGCTATTTATCAAAATTACGAGTTTCTTAGATCTCCACATTTTCTTTTAATGAGTTGGCCTTCTTCCAGTGCAGTTTTGTTTCGAGATTTTGCAAATTCACTAATGTTAATATTCCGGGCAACGTTCTTTTCAGTTTAAATACTAGAATATGATTAATGTGTCTGAAGCACTTTGGAAGTTTAGATTCTAACAGTTCTATAAATTACTGTAGCGCAGAAATCATCACCTATAACAGCGAAAATCTTGTAAATTTGCTACATGTGTTTCTTCTGTTCGTGAGCAGTAGCCGACATTATTAATGAATAGCGATGTGGGACGATTAAATGCGTTTTAGTTTTTAAAGTTTATTCTTGTTATGGTTGAAACCTCTTTCTCACTTTTTTACTATTTCTTTTAAATTTGCAATTAATATTCTTCATCAACTGGAACTTTAAAAAACATATGCAAACAATTACAGTCAATAAAATCATGTATATTTGCTACATGTGTTTCTTCTGTTCGTGATCAGTGGCCGACATTATTAATGAATAGGGATGTGAGACGATGAAATGCGTTTAAGTTTTAAAAGTTTATTCCAATATTGGTCAAAAATCCTTTCTCATTTTTTGTCTATTTCTTTTAAATTTACAATTAATGTTCTTCATGAATAGGAGCTTAAAAAATAAATGCAAACAATTACACGTGTGAGTTAAAAAAAAATAAAAATACAACGTATATTCTTGAAACAGCTGTCTACTGAGCTTTCAAAATCTTTTTAATGTTTTTATTTGTACTGGTGTACACGTTGGCCTTTTTTTAATCAATTTCCTAGTACAAAAAATTTCGATTTTTTTTAAACATAAATTAGTTATTTAAAAATATTTTTATGAAATAATGGAAATTAATCCTCATAAAGCTTGCTGAATCGTTATCGTTTTTGATGTTGAATGTTAGATCGAAAATGCATAAATTAGTCTAAACATGGAGTAAGAATGGACCATAACATAAATCAGAACTATCCGCTGTAAAGTATATTTACACATGCAGCATGATGTATAGGGGAAGTGCTGATGGATATTAAGCTGTAAGAAAAGAAACCTTCCGTAAGGTGTTTCACTGGTTTTTCGTCTATCTAAAGGGATAAATTATTCAAGAAGATGACCGGTATTTGCTAGACAAGAAAGGACGAAAAGCAAATAGCAAGTGTAACAATCGTGTGTAACGCAATCGACTCCCAATTTCTAGTTTTTCCTATTTGTATAGAATAGTGTAGATGGCTGCATATCGATAAATCTCGTTCATTTAAGTAGCGTTTTTTATAAAGACAAAAGTAGAGGAAACTCTACCACGACTGGATGAATCTGAGACAAGGATCGAGATCGATTTATAATACGCTTAAATTATTTTAACGGATGAGAAGAGATTTTATGTTTCCAGCGGCTCCTTACATACGCAAAATCTTTAAATGTAATTTGTGAGATACTGGCATTTTCCTTTGATGAGATGTAATGGACTGTAACCTTACTGACCTTCACATCATCAAGTAGGTTCACTCTATCTTATTGTACCGATGATTTTTTGTTTAATTTTTTTAAAAGGCAATAATAGTTCTTCGTTCCATTTTAGGAGATAACTAAATATAGCACTTGATGAAATACCTCCACGCATAAAGTGCTCTTCAAAAATGCAATTGCCAAGTTGCATGCTGACAAGAAGTCATAAACAAAGATGGAAATTTTATATCAGGTTAAATATTTTCTAAAGAAAAAAAACTGCACCACTTTTTCCATCGCCATAAACAAACAGAACATTTTGGTAGGCCAAATTTATACCCTTATTCTTATAAAAAATTATTTAAACTTATTTAACACATTGAATTAAAGAAATTTAACAATTTTCGGTTATAGGTTAATGAATAACGGGTCCTTTTCAACGTTCCATAAAACATATTAAAAATGAGCCGGTCTTCATATTGTCCTTTACATATGAGATACGCATTTATGTAGGCACCTACTGCTTCAAGAATATCATAAACGACAGGTTCTTAATGTCATTCATATTCATGTCAGAAATAATAGCAACAGCTGCAACATTAATTTAAATTAGAGCCACATCTTAAAATTAAAATAGATAGCATCTTTAAATAAATACAAAAGCAAGTTACTCTGGCAATTTATACATGACATACTATTTAAGTTGCAATTGAACCAATTGCGTACTTAGCGGAATTTCCAACGCTAATTTTCTGTTTTACGAGTAGTAATCTGTGTATGGATACTTGCTAATTTCTTGCTAAATTCATTGTCTACTAGACCTCCAATATCATGTTTAGTTTATGTATCGAATTTGATGAAATTGATATTTAATATTACAATACCGTGAGAGTGATGGGGCTAAAAGCATGATTTTTGGTTTCATTGGTACTTACCGAATGCCACGAGATGTGGAAGCAGAACTGCCAAGAAAATAGCAGCGAGGACGCAGCAAGTGGCTGCACCAGCCGGTCCCACTTCATCGTGGTTTCCAGATGCCATCTTGGCCGCTCCCGCAATCGACCCTAGAGAAAGAAGGTAAGACGTTTAGGAACTTGAGTTTACAGTTGAAAATTATGTTTATGTTCAAATAGGTTTTACACATACAAGAAAAAAAACTATATTAGAAGAAAAAATATAGAGCTGCAACATATTTTTTTTTGGCTGAAATGGACATAAACGATGACCGTTTGGCAAGCATCTCCTCATCTTGAAATGCAGTTTCTTTCTTGCGAATAAAGGAACACGCACTCTAATATTTATATAATCTCTATGTTAGAAATTCATGTGACGATGATTTTTTCGAATTGCGTCTGAAATATTGAGAAAAATATCTATCTGTTTTACATTATCTCACGTTTTTTACGTTTCATCTATTATTTCAAACCATTTTCAATATGGCATCGCTTCAGAGCAACAGTAAGATATCTTAGTGTTATTTCTGGGATTAGATATCTTACTGTTGCTCTGAGGCGATGATGTAAATAAATGATTGAATATATGGTGGTAATGGGCCATTCCCCATAAAAGCTGCCATGTTATCCCCAAGGCTGAGGAACCGGAGTCGTAGTGGCGAGTCGAAGGTTTAAAACTCCAAAAGTTGGAGGAAGAGTCGGAGTCAGTCATGCCAGTGCTTGTGGAATCGGACTGATTTTGGGGTAAAGGAGTAGGAATGGGAAGTCAAAAGTTTATAATTCCAAAAGACGGAGTCAGAGGCATCCCCTCAAAGTCTGGTAGTGCTTCCAGAGTCAGAGTTGATTTTGGAGCAAAGGAGTCGAAGATTTTAAGTAGTCGGTCATTTTCCCTCCGACTCTGCAACCCTGGGTATCCAGCACAATACAGCTCATATAGGATTCATAACATTTTTAAAAGGTTATGAACAAACTTTTTCTGTTTGAGAAATCACACATAGATTTGTGATTTCCTAAGAAACAAAACTTTGTTTATTACTCTTTTATAATAAATTATTATTTTCAATGAAATCTATCAGCTGTCGTGTGTGTGACAAAATCTCTATTATTCCGTGAAAGGGACCTAATATGATTTTAAAAAAATCTTCCGTAATTTTCTGCCTTTTATTATCTTTCTGGTTTTAAATTTCTTAATTTTGTTGGCGTTTTTGATTGAAATAAAATGCTATCTTCGAGAGAGTTGAGTAATTCAATGAAAGATGCAGTCGTGTAAAGATGCTGTCGGCTGTAGAACATTTTGAGGGTCGGATTTAAATTGAAAGTTTGAACTCTTTTCCTAGTTTGAAATAACTTATTTTAATCAATTCGGCGAACTTAACTTTCGAACAATAAATTAACATTCACAAACAATAAATATTTTGAAAAGTGCGTAGTTTCTGAAACGATATTGATGCATTTGTCAAAAATGAATCTCCTTTTACAAGCAGCTGCTTCCCTTTCGTAAAACGTCTCACTCTAATTGCACTTTTGTTACTGACTCGATCACATTCGGCTACTTTTACGGATGCTAAGACTTTTATTAAGTTAAAAGCTATTTAGCTGATAAATTACAAAATGAAAACCTCAGCCTACGACATAATGGCCTCCCATTTGTATCAGACGGGAAAGAAAGCAGAGAATGAAGTGAAATGAGGAACTAAGCGTTTAGTAGCTTCGAATGTAAATTGCGCAAATGACGAGATCTGACTCGTGTCAGACACTAATGCTTCTGTTCGGAGTTCTTAAGAAAGTTTATTGGACAAGATTTCTAACTTGACAAAAGTTGTTCACTTAAATGCACAAGTTCTCTGGTAGCTTAACTCTAAGTCAGTACATGATCTGGAGTTATTTATATATTTGGCATGAAATATTAAAATGTTTGCAATGATGTTGTTTTAACATAAATGTAATCATAGGTAACTAATCATAGGTAAGCATTTTTCACAAGTTGTAAATTTTACCTGTGAAGCTTAAATACAAATACGTAAGATGCTTTTATATGTGAGGTTTAAATACAAATACGTAAGATTCTGCAGATTTGATCACATGCTATGTTAAAAGTCATCCCAGTCTTTTCTCGGATGACTTTTCATCCAAAAGCTCACTCATCTTTGCATTGAAAATGGTTTTCCTTGTAACACCGAAATACGTGTCTGCAGTGATTTGCAATTTTTTGCAATAAAACGTTAGTTTACTAATTCATTTAGCGTATATTTGTGTTTGGAAAATAAAACTGTCTTCATTTTTTAAAGTAACTTCTGGTTTAAAATTTTATTTCGAACTCATTTTCTCGCAATAATATAATAGCGTTTCAAAGTAAAAAGTTCGAGCGCTGCGGATATTTGAGGAAAACGATAAAAAATGCCGACAGCCGTAATTATTTCCGTTATCAGTTTCGTTCTTGAATGCGTTTTCCGTTCAGTCGCAACATTTAAAGCAATTAAATCTTTCAGAAATAGCCCTATTTCTCAGAGTAATATTACAACCTTCACGTTTTATAACTTTGATAAAAACTGCAATTAATGTACTTTGAATATTAGTTATTTTTATCGGTCATTTAAATCTGAAACTTTATTTCAAAAATATCAGTTTTTCAATTTTATTATATATGTATTGTAATTTTCTCCATGATTACTCTGAGGGTTATACGTAAATATATCCACTATTACACTCCAAAAAAAAAAAAAAAAAAAAAAAATGAAATGGCATCAATATCTGATATATTTGAAAAAAAAAAAAAGACTGATAATCGATGTTTAGTTCATGGTATTGTTGTTAAGGTTCAAACTTTGACTAAATGATCAAAAAATGCTTTTTATTTTAATCATCTGTTTCTCTATTCGATATCTTTCTTTTTCAAAGTTCTTGAACAAGCACAGAAAAAATAAATGCTTTGTTGAGTATGATCCTAAAATGTTGCAAATGCATATCGCTTTTATGAGATTAGCATGGCGAGTTTAGGAAGATAAGGAGTGATATTAATGCATAAAAATGTTTGTGTTTACTATAATGGAGCAAAATAATATTACGTGAGGAATCAAATTTTACAGACAGAAATTTCAACGTAAGTTATAATTTTTGCAACTTTTATTAAACCCATTTAACTTTTACTAAATGTACAAGGTAACCAAAATAAAAGCACAGAAAGTACAAAATTCCATATTTCGTCGCCGCTTTTATTTTTACACCTACTATCTAAGCTAGAGCTATACGCTTTGATATATGTTAAATTTTGAGAGTTTCAATTAAAGTTTCTTTTCAAATTGATATCGTTTTAACATAAGTTGTAAAAGATCCCAGGTACTGTCTAACCACGGATTGTATGGAAAGGCAAACATCCGGTTTACACGCGGAAATGGAAGCATCTATTAGTTTTCAGGGATGTCAGATTTTGCAGATGTATGTTAGCCTCTAAATTAAGCAGAGTCTCGTTCAAATGAGCGGAATGCGCGCATAAAAGTTTATTTTCCCCTCATTCAGATGGAATCGCCTTCACTGAATGTTTGCCAATTCCGTACAATCCGTGGTCAAACAGTAACAGTAGTGTTTCTTTATGACGCAGGAAAAATTTTAATAATTACTTATACTTTGTTCAATGCATTGTCTAGATTTCCACCGCAAGATTTACTTGTTGTGCAAAGAGTATTCTCCGAGAAAGAGAAAAACGTTCCCTTTTCGAAAAATGTGCTTTCTCTATAAATACATAATGTTGCATTGCGACCTGAATCAGCATTTTATTCCTGCATAGGTGTTGAAAACATTTTGCTGTGTTTCTGTTCCATTTCAAATTCACAACATTTTCAAAATGGCAAAACGTGAAACTTTCACTAGGTCTCAAGAATAGCCTTTTTGTACTTTTCTTACGTATTTTATCATCCTACTTTCTTTCCAAGCCAAAGTGTGTGTGAGAGAGACACTTTCACCATCCGCAAACTCAAAAAAAGATGAATATTTCAACTAGAAAATTGTGCCGCACCGACACGCAACGTGCGGCATCATTTAAGAAGCAGGCTAAAACTCGTCGCCAAATTCAGTTCCAAACTCCATTTCCGAATTCAAAAACTACTTTTCTTAAGTTTTACTCCACATCGCGGATCCGTTGAGAATAAAAAAAAACAAGGCAAAAAGTCTTTACTGAAACAAGAAAGCCTTTTTTTTGGTTTCCATGGTTACCATTATAGCATCTTCGTTTCAAGGCGAGAGGGATGTACTGTTTGCATTATGCATTCTCCGTTCTTTGCTGATTTCCAAAGAGACATTAACGCCGTTAGCTTTGCTGGCGATGTTTGTAGGTGCGTTGAATTATACATGCTTTCGTTGGAAATAGCTGCATGGAATTCGTCGTTGCTTTTAGGGTACGTCGGTGGGAAATTAAGGCATTCTTTTGCCGAATGGTGTAATTATTTATATCACTCAGACAGGCATTTAAGGGAGAACAAAAGTGTTTACAATTTATTCTAAAGCGATTGTAGTGAGGCAAAATGCGATGAAAGAAAATGCATGAGAAATTACTCTTACTACTGAATTGTGGAATTTATTTTTCATATTTCAATGGTCATGGTTTTTAAACATATTATCGTTTAAAATACAATGAGAGGGTATGCATGGGAAATTACCCTTACAACTGAGTTTTGAAAATAAGTTTTACTTAACGCAAAGCTTATGCTTTTTAAAAAAATGTTATTCAAAATGGAATGGTATAACATGCATAGGAAATTAATGTTTCAACTGAATTGCAAAATTAATTTTTCACGCCTCAGAATTTATTCTTTTCAACAGAAAAAGAAAATCAAAATACAATTAGAGAATATTCACAGAAAGTTAAACATTACTACTGAATTTCAGAAGAAAATTTCCGTATCTCAAAAGCTACACGCTTTCTTTTTTCTTTTAATATTTTTGACGCGATTTTACAAGACAGCTTTAAGCAATGTACTACCTTTGCTTATTAAAAAAGTATTTATACAAAACTCAGTCAAAGCGAAAATATATTTACATTTTAAACATAGGTCATTTATTAATATTATCATTAGATTTGAATACGAGAAATTGTTGCACGTCATTTTAAAAACTTAGTATATTATTTTAATACATCCCTTTAAAAGAACTATAGTAAAAGCAGACCAACAACGCTTAAGATTCTGCTAGTGGAGATCCTGCTCAGCAGCAAAATTCACTGTGTGACATTTCAGCTCTAAAGCGTTCTCAAGTTCTTTGAAGACACCCGTGTTTCTTCTTTCTTTTGTGCTCTGACGATTTTTTTTTTTTTTATCGTTTCGTTTTCCTGCGTTAATTAGCATAGAGTGAAAGAAAAAATTCCGAAGAAGAAGAAAAATATACTTTAAGTTAGGAATCTATAAGTATGCACAAGTAAAAAACTCTTATGGCACGTTAATTGTAATAAACTAACAAATTCGCTGTTCTTTGTTTCCCTGAGCTAGAACATTAAAGATGGTAGAACATTTCAACATTGGGGAATTTTCCTTATAAATACAGTAAACTCGATTATCCGCGGAATAAAGTGCCACGGTAATCGCGGATGATCCGAATAATAGGAAGGAAATGATAGTACTATATACAATAGCTAAAAAATATGAATAACACTCACAAATACATTAAAATTATAGCTAAAAACATTGCCACATTGAATCTACTAACATTGAATGTAAAAAATATATGTAAATGAAAAAAACAAAAATAACAGAATCACATAAGTTTTAAAAAAATACGTAACCCCCCCCCCCCCCCGCCCGGATAATCCGACCGCCAATAATTGGGAGTTTACTGTTTAGAAAGTGAAATGCCAATACATTTTATTTAAAACTTTTACATTCATTTCTAAAAATTCCTACTGTTTTACGTGCAGTGAAAAATTAGCCTTAAAAAATATTATTAAATAACGCAAGGCGACGAAACTTTAAAACCCTTTGTTAAAGTATCATTGGTTAAAATTTTTTAGCAAACCATTTTTTTCATGTAAAACTGCTTTTTATCTCTGACACCCATCGTGTAGCAAAAAATACTTAAACTAAAAAAGTGTTCGAGAAATGCCAAGACAAAATGTAGATTTATGGAACATAACTAGATTTTTCGCATTTTATTTTTTACTAGTGGTACGCTCACGGCTTTGCTCGTAGTAGAAAATGAAAAGGTCATTTGGTTCGCCTGTATATTAACAAATAATGGATGATGAATTTCTCGCCAATTGGCTACATTCATTTGCTTGCCCACGTTACAATTCCACGTTATGATAATTTCGTAATTTATTCGTCCGCGTTGTGATAATTTCCTCGGGAAAATTTTCTTAAAATTGGAGTATAAAAAGAACAAAGTCGATTTTTTGGAAAATCGCTTCAAGGTGCATACCCCCATGCTATAAACTAATTCTGTGCTGTGCCAAATTTCATGAAAATCGGCCGAACGGTCTAGGAGCTATGCGCGTTTTACAATGATCCTGACAGACAGAGATGAATTTGCTCTTAACTTACCGGTAGGATGGTTTCCCATCCGGGCAAATTAAAAACATTTTACTTAATTGAAAGTTTATTAAAATACTTTTACCAAAAAAAAAAAAAACTTTTTATCTCACTCAAAATATATCATAAATCTTTTACATCATATTTGCCCAAGGTAAACCTCTAGTTTTAAAGAGACTCTAGAGCTACCGTAATCCATAATAGGAAAAAAACTTCATCTCAAGTGAAGTTCGCCAGAACTTTCGCAACATTAAAAAGAAGAGAGAGAGAGAAAGAAAGAAAATATCGTCAAAATGTTGGCCTATTTTTTCCTTAATGACGATTTTTCAGAGAGTTTTTTCCTCATTTATTGGATAATAATGTAACAAATAGAGTAATGGTTCATTCTTTGCGATCAAATAAATGGCTTTACTCGGGTCGACAGAGAAACAGCAAAAAGAATGAGGGAAATATATCTTTTTATTGTGCAAATCAAATTGGACGTTTCACAGCTCACTAACAATAAATGCGTTCATTCATTTTCCAATAAATACTGCTGTATTCATCAATTCTTCGGAAAATAATGCATATTAAGCTATAATGGAGTACAAAGTTAACAACAAATAGAGTAAAAAAGAAAAATAAATTTTCAAGTAAGATACATAATCGTTTCATGAATCTCCAGAAAAATTAATTCAAAATTATTAATGAAAAAATATTGAATAGTAAATTGGGAACAAAATTATACTACTTAAAATGTATCTTACAAAAGTATATTTATCTTTTGAAAAATTTTTTAAAGGAAATTTGGTTAACTGAAACAATTTATACATTTTGTTGGTCAGAGTAGTCTAACTGCGGATGGGGAAGTTCTGGGTTCAAATCTCTGTTCAACCATGGATGTACTCTCTCTCTCTTGTCCTTGTCCTTTCTTTGTGTGATTGTATTGCTCTGCTGTGAATGGTTGCCTACCCTATAAACGGGTCCTTATGGCATGTGTGTATTGTGGAAGTCGGACTTAACACCAAATTTTGGTAGTTTTAAAAGTGAAGCAGTGCAACCAAAATTGCCAGTTTAGCTGGCACAAGACAAAATCAAGAACAGATGTAATCTTTTTCCAACAGCACTGGTACAGTTGTTTTACCAGTATGAATTCCTTTTTTGCAACTATTCTTTCTACATAACTTGGGTATTCAAAGATTTCCCTTCTCAGTACCATAGCCTTGTTGTCGTGATTTTTTTCAAAAAAAAAAAAAAAAGTCTAAGAACATTCCCTACTATATAAATTCATTCTCATAGGCTAATAGTGTGTTTTGTTTTTTAAGTGACCACCAAAGAGAATTTTTTAACAAATCAGAAAGTTTCGAAAAATATACGTTTTGTTGCAAACAAAGCCTGAAACACTCCAAGGATTTTACTACTTTTTTAACTTGAAAATTCAAAAATTGGATATCCCATAAACAGTAACAGTACATTGCTGCTTGTAGGGGTTTTCTTGAAGAGTTATGTTATTGCTAAAATATCGCGACTCGATTAAAAGAAAATAAATTAATGTGTCTTGCACATAGTGAATGTGTAATTCTCCTTCCCTTCCCAGATCCCCCCTTGTCAGTACCTTTAAAAAAATAACATCTTCTTAGGCCTTAAAGAATAGCAAAAAAAAAAAAAAAAAAAAAAGGGCGGGGGGGGGGGGAGAAAGCGAATGCGAATATACTCTTATTTTCATTAGCACGATCTTTATTTCCATTTACTGATGGAACGAACGGGTTCAAATGTCCGACATCTTAATTTTTTTTCATTTATTTATTTCTAATGGCTGGCAGCAAGAAAAAGTTACAAAGAACAAAATAACAAAAACAAACACAATACACAGAACAAGGAACAATACAGGCACAATGAAGTGAAATATTTAGCTGCCGATACGCTCTCTTGCTTCCCAATAACGGTCGCACAGGCTACTTCTGGAGAGCTGTGTGCAAGTGTGCAGGTGGCAAATGTCCATTTCTTGGTTTGAATTACAAAGAGGACAATTGGGACTATCGACCATCTTCAAACAGTGAAAATGCTTTGACAAACAGTCATGGCCAGTTAAAAGATACAAAATCACGGTTTATAAACCAAACTTTATGGTTGCTTCTAGCTTTTAGGTCTTGCCAAAAAAACATTCCTTGATTTTTTCATGATATATAATTTTATTGCATTGAATGAGACTGGCTCATTTGATAGTTGAACAACAGCAGACCCCCTCTTTGCTAGAGCATCAGCGAGCTCGTTTCCCCTAATCCCACAGTGTGCTGGGATCCACTGCAACACCACTTTTATATTCCTCTTCAGCAGATCGTTAACGACTCCTTAAATTGAACGGTACAATACGATCTCCTAAAAAAGAGCGCCATTCATTGGAATTATGACATTTATTTTAAAGTTTTTTTCCCTCTCTTTCTCTCATTTTATTTCTTCATTTATTTACACGTTCAAAGTCATTTTTTGTTTTACTTTCTTCTCTGATTATATTGCACTTGGAAATACAATATTTTGATTTAGAATTTATTTATTAGTTATTATTATTTTTTTTTGGAATGGAAAACAGACATCTCACCATTTGTTACTCGAGAAATATCTAACAACACAAACTGTAGCTGCTTCATGCATCAAAACCTAAATAAAAACTTTTTGATACATTTTAGTAACATATTTCCTTAATGTAAGCTAATTTTAGTTGATTTTCCTTGAAATAATTAATGATAGATGTAACATTTTCAATATTCCTGAGTGACTCTCGCGGAGAAATCCTCCCCAACATTTTTAAACGAAAGTGTAAAATGAACGGGCAAAAAAAAAAAAAAAAAAAAAAAAAAAAGAAAGGATCCTCTAATGAACGGATCATTAAAAAGAACGCCATTGCACATCTCTAACTTCGTTCAAATGAATTTTCAGAAACTCTTATATAAATTCACTAGCAGTACCCGCACGGCTTTGCCCGTAGTAGAAAAATTAAAAGGTCATTTGGTTAGCCTGTATATTTACAAATAATAGACGATGAGTTTCTGACCAATTTGCTAAGTTCATTTGCTCGCCCACTCGCCCATGTTATGGTAATTTTCTCGTTCACGTTATGATAAATTGCTCGGTAAAATGTTCTTAAAATTGGAATACAAAAAGAACAAAATCGAATTTCCGAAAAATCACTTCGAGGTGCATATCCCCATGCTACAAACTAATTTTGTGCCAAATTTCATGAAAATTGGTCGAACGGTCTAGGCGCTATTCGCGTCACAGAAATCCAGACAGATATCCGGACGGAGATCCAGACTTTCAGCTTTATTATTAGTAAAGATTTTGCCCATTAAAAATCATTTCATTATCGTCATACACTGATGATGTAAATAGGAAAACCACAGAAAATTAGTGATAATACAGGTTTCGAACGATAATTTTCACTCCATGTTTCCAACGCGGAAAAATAGTGTCATGTGTTTGTTGTTCGAGCACTGACGCTGAAACAAAAGTTAATGCTTCATATAAATCATTTCATTATCGTCATACTCAGGGGATGTAAACAGGAAAACCACAGAAAATTAGTGATAATACAGGTTTCGGGCGATAATTTTCACTCCATGTTTCCTACGCGGAAAACATAGTGTCGTTTGTTTGTTGTCCGTGCATTGACGCTGTAACAAAAGTTACTGCTTCATTTAAGAAGCTTAGAAGAAACTAACGCGACTGAGGATGAAATTAGATTATCGTCTAGTCCAGGACTGATCCGTTTTCCTTAAATTTTCTTTTTTTCGAAATGGCTGAACAGACAATAGGACCTTTTATATATTTTATTTGCTTTGTAAGCAACATAATACAAAGATGACTTGTTATTTTCTACAGAAATATTTTAAAATAACGTATGATGATGAAGCGTATTTACGAAATATTGTGACCTATAAGTAAGTGATTGTTTTTAGGTAATTCTTATTAAGGCCAAAAAATTTTAGGTCACAACTTTAAAATAAGATTTAGTTTCACATTTTTAAGAATCGCCCATAAAAATGTTTAAACAAGACACATTTAAATTCATAAAGTTCTGAATTTTGTTAAAACGTCACCAAATTATAGTTTGTATCCGCAGTACAAATAATGCTCTTAATGTTGTACCATTTTGTACAGTATTACGATGTTCAACTTCAAGTTTAAAAGTTAGTTTTAGTTGTAACAACTTAACTTCTTAATAAAATCAAAAATTACTCTTCTTATTATACCTTATTCCATTTATATCTTTTAGATGTTACTTAAGCATAGAGTTCGTTGTAATTCAGTTCAAAACATGTCAACGTTAACAATTTACATTTGTTGCGCTAAGTGTAAGTAACATGTAGTTCTTTGTAGTTGTTGCTCATTGTAAGTCTTATTTCATTGCCCGGGTTTAAAATAAAGGCACCCAAGAGGAGGAACATGGCGCAGATTGTGCCATAGATTTTTTTAGAAAAGAGTTGTTCTGGTATGTCATAGATCCCAAGACAAAGGATTCAACTACGACGAGTAGGAGACATATTTTACTTAAAACAAGCGAAAGAAAACAGATTTCTTCCATTACTTTACTTTAAAATAGTTCACGTGACTTGAGATCCTTGCTTCAAGATTTGAAAGCTTTACTCTCTCCACATTTTATCCCTTCTTAATGGGGACAACATAGCTCTTGAGAAATTGGTCCTCCTGCACAAAATGATCTAAACATTACGAATTCAACTAACATCTTTTTTTTTATAGTAGACCACTGAATATATTGATATAATTTATTTTCATTTGAAAACCATAGTAAAACTATAGAACTGTCCGTCAAGGTATGGTGGGCGAAAACTGCTATTCCGTTTGAACGAAGCCATTGCTTGTTTGGTGATATTTTAACAGTTCAAATTTTAACCCTAACTCCAGTGGATTAACCCTAAACTTCAGTAGACAGCGTTGGGTTGGCCACTTTTTCGTTTATTCATTCTTCTAAAATGGCAGTCTTAGCAGTAAAACGGTTAAGTTACCGGATCCAGTTTAGCCTTGTCAAAATAAAGCATTTCCCTGCACGTCAAATTATGAAATTATCATGCTATGACGCGAGTTTCATTGTTGGGGGACGTCAGAGTTATTCTATCAGTGATATTCGCTATTATATATATGAGGATGCCAAAATCGACTCCTACTAGAAAACATTTTGTCACAGAGGAGTTTAAGTACAACATCAAATATTCCCATATGCTTTCGCCAGATCCAGCATCTTACCTGTCTTCAAACGTTAATCTACAAAGTACATGCATCCACTGTGGTCAAATATTCTCGTTGCGTGTTCGTTCTTGCCCGAACAGGTCTTGATTAACACGGAAACGTGTATGGAAAGGATGTTCCACCCACCCCTCCCACGCACCTTTAAAGAGCCATTCGCTCTGTTGGCTCAAGTCAAATCTAACACTTTGCGGGGATTTCGAATTCGCTGGCCCACTCTCCCCGTGTTTCCTTCGCCGTGCTGTGCGTTCGAACCGGGCTGAATCGATCACTGATATGAGATAGAGCTTCTTTAATGGCGGGGGAAAGGGGCACGGGCACAAAATGAGGTTTTGAAGGTCGTAATGAGATTTTAATATTGATTACCGTCATATTTCCCGAATATGGAAGAGATAATAGAGAGTGCTCGTTGAATAATATCCGCAGGACTTTTCCTCCCAAATGGAAGGAGTTGAAACTGAAGAATATGCTGGAGATTTTCTTCTGCTGCAGGGGATTTTAGGGCTTGCCGTTGTTTTGAAATTTCAAATGAGAATCAGTTTGCTCGTTTTGGTTTGAACTAACGTGACTACTTTCGGAGTGTTTGTTTTTCTCAGATACTCATAGCAAAAAGTTAAAACAAAACAATAACTAGATTTATTTTTGATTAATTTTTTCCACGTGTGTTGATGTATAATGCCGTGTGCAGGTTAACGGCAGTATCTGTGAAAGTCAGTTTTCGAGATATTTTAAAAATTGCGTTTTTGATTCATTCAACAGGGAAAAGTTGGAATTCGACGTTTTTTCGTGCCAAATCAGCAACCAAATTTATTCCGTACCAAATAAGCAAGCTTGTACAATAAATCTAACCAATAATTAATGTCATAAAAGCCAAAAAGGGAAAAAAAAATTGCCCTTTACCTGCCAATGGCAGTAGAATCCTCTCCCGACTGTTGGCATTCGTCTTTTTAAGTATTTAGTCAAAGTCCTATTGAAAACAAGACAAAATATGGTTGTTCAAACAAGCATTATCGAAACAAATCGCTTCGCTTTTTGAAGCATCGTTGTTTGTTTACAATTTTTCAAGTGACGTGCGCATAAAATAATTGATTTTTATGGTTTACCGAGTGCTAACAATAGGGAGGAGGATTGTCTTCACGTTTATACGGTACGCACTACAAAAAATGCCCGGCATTAACCGGAGGGAGGGAGGGGGGACTATTTTTCTGCTGAATGCAATTTTTCTTACAAATGTGAGCGCTTTTAGATTGTGCTGGGGCTGAAAGAGCCAGTTATGTTTGCGATTACTGTAAATATTTTTTCCTTGTAATAAATAAATAAATTCTTTAGCATTTTCTATAGTTCATCTTTTTTGAAAGTATTTTTTGTGACTTTTTTTGAAGAGGGCCTATATTTAAATCCCACTTTTTCTGGTGCTTTTTTTTTTCTAAAACCTTTTTGTAAATCGTTGTTTTTGAAATGAAATAATTGATGATAACCATTTTTTTTGTTTCATCGCATTTAGGAAACTTGTTTTAGTTGTTACTGAAAGACAAAAATCTAGTTTTCGAATTGATAGTAACTTGAACTTGAAAATCAAAAACGAAAGAGGGTGCCCATATTTACACCTTTTCCTTTATATGTTAAAAAAATGGCCTTTTAGATCCATCAAAATTTTATAAATGTAGGATGCTTTTTTTCTTTTCTCTTTTAGTAACTAACAGCTTTGAGGAATAGTTCTAGGAACGTTTAAAGTAATTCTTCTTTCAATGGTTCACAACTGAAGTTTATTACGATAGACCCATAGCTTTAATGATCTAAAAAGTGCGACATTGCGAAAAAAAAGAAAAGAAAAGAAAGAAAAAGAAACAGTTCTTAATAAACCAGCCTAAAGAAACAAAACCCTGAGTCGTTTTACTCCGGCATAAATGCTTTTTAATACATTTTTATTGAATAAAAAAAGATTCATCGCAGATAAGCTTTTAAAATGTTACTTAAAAGGAACCTTAAAAATACTGTCTAACAAAAGTAATAATTAATTTCAAAAAATAAGGATTCCACTACGAATCCATCAAAGCAGAAGACACTTAGTACTTTAAATAAATATTACAAACAACCTTTAAAAATATTGACTGAATTGTTTATTATTATTCAGAAAAAATGTTTGTAAAGTTACATCATAATGCTGAGATAAAACAAAGCGTTCGGTGGCAGACAATTTCTTTTTTTACAATAATATATCAAAATCTTTTTATAACTTTGTGTGTATGATCAAAGGTTAGTGGGATATATGTTACCGATAAAGACAAAAGTTGAAGAATCGGCTTTCACCGGTGATTTACCTGAAATATTCGGTCTTCCACCGGTGTATTTGCTAGCATCATTGAACTAGTACAAGGAACACTTTGTGGACAACAATGTAAAGAATATAAAGGGATAAAACAATGCTTTGATTTTTGTGATTTCTTACGCAGCGCTGTGACATTAGAAATCTTTCTAAGAAGGAAAAAAACTAGAGTTGAAGCAAATCTAACCTGGTAACGCCGTAACTCTGTGATGAAGGTCTGCGTAGTTTTCGCAATGCTGGCTCAGTCTGTCCCCTCCGTCTAGACATTCCTGCATTATTATTATACTTGAAAGTTTTTATAAGATTTTTTTTCCGAACGGGATACATTCTTTAAATTCAAAAACTTCATCACGCAGATGTTAAAGTCAAATGTTTCCAAACTACCAAACGATTTTGTTGATATAGTATTCTGAATAAGTTTTCCTGAACCATTTCCGCTTGTTCTGTCGTAAGGCATGAATGCTTGAACTTGTCTCATTGAGCCTGATAATGATCTTCAAACAAAACAAAATTCAGCAAAGAATTCTGCAAACTTAAGCTAGAAACATGTGATTAAGAGATCTAGGCAAAGAAAACTCAAATAAATAAATAAACAAATGAATAGATATATACTTTATAAATATTATGAATTATTCTTCTAAAGAGAAATGCCTTACTTTTATCTGAAATAATCATTGAAATACTTAAAAATGTACATTGATCAATCCTAATTTAAATTCAGAAACGAAGATAGCGAAATTATGAGAAGTTTATCTCTTAGCAAAAAAGTTCTACTTTTAATTCTTCTCCGCTATTACTTCCAGAATTAAAAAGTCTCAGATTTTTCGGTGACCGAGCTCCTTTTCTAAAAAATATTGTTAAATATACCACCTACACTAACGCAGTAAGGTTCCACTTTTACCACAACCCTTGCCGAATGCAATTCATTCCAATTACAACAAAGCTTCATCGATTTTTTCAACATCGATATCAAATTTTCAGTTGAAAATTACAAGTTAGATGATAGCGCTTTAACCGAAACAATAGCTTTTGACAAGAACTATAATTCATCAAGCAAACGGAAAAAGAATAATCTCTAATAATTGATATCGATCTGTTGAGAGTGGAATGTTCAGAAATAATTATACGGATAATTGGAAAACTATAAAGGAACTTAAGGAATTAAAAGTTAAAAAAAAAAAAAAAAACCACAATGAACAAATGTGGATAATTCGATATCTAAAGAAAATTATTTCCCAAGAATACGAATTGGCTTCATTAATATTCTATATCATGGAATTCATCAAATCCAACATGTGATTAGATTTCTGAGTAGGCTAAATCCAGCTATTGGCATTAACTCTTAACTGTAATAACATCAGAGAATTCGGCTGATAAATTATACAATTTGCCAGTCAGAATGCATGGAAAATCCAACTAAATCCTCGTCCTATTGTTTAATAAGATAAACTTTTGCCGTCCGCGTGCTTCTGTAATCGGTCCATAAATTAAGCTCCAGCGAGCGGATGTGTTCTCCACGCAATCTCATATTCAACTTCCAATGGGTTTTCACTACTTTCCAATTATCGCTCTCCGCAAACTCCAAGCTGCGTGAAATTTTTATTCCCGTTCAGATCGAAGAACGGAACTAAGCCCTATGTGCTTTAAATATTTCTTGATTCATTTTTTCGGGAATGCTTAAGATTTTTAATTTGATTAAAAGTACTTAAGGGTTTTTTTTCTTCAACTTTTTGAAATAGATTTCAGCATTGAATTTCATATTTATTTTATATTTCTCAGTTGCGTTGAAGTAATTATTTTGTTGCTTAAATGGTCGTTGTAATAAAAATTGATTTTTGTTGAGCTCCCAAAGATCTCTTTTTAATTTTATATATATATATATATATATATATATATATATATATATATATATATATATATATATATATATGAAGTGCTAACTTTGTGAGCAGAGCCGTTACACACGTGAGTAAAATATGACATTTTTGCATATTACAGTGAAACCTGCGTAAGTTGACCACTTGCGGTGCAGTACTTTGGTGGTCAATTTAGACAGGTGGTCAACTTATAAAGGGGGTAATGTTTTTTTTTTTTTTTTTGTAATTCTTGCACCATGTATTCATTTTTTGACTAATTGACACCTACTCTTTCTGTTCAACTCACTTTCATTGTTTAGCATTACTTTGAAACAATAATTTAAGATATTATTCAAATATTTTTAGAGATTATTTTCCCAGAATTACGTATAATGTGTCATGCAAATTTAAAATTTCAGTAAATTGATCAAAAAAAAAATCGTATTGTTTATGAAAAGTTACTCATCTTATATTAATAGTTCCTAAAAATTTATAGCTAACCAAAAATTACAAAATTTTCGCTTAACAATAAAAGAAAAACAAGTTTGGAGAATAAAAGGGTTCTTAGTAGTTTTCCCATGTGGTCAAACTCAATTTTTCAATTCAGGAGATTTAGTTATGCTGCTGTTTCATTTAGTTGGTAAAATGCTGGTCTGGCATCAAAAATATTCTTGAAAAGATATAAAAATAATAATAACAAAAAAATAAATTGCTAAATAAAATTTAAAAAAAAATAAACCAAGTGGTCAATTTACAAAGGGGTTTTACAATACTCCAAACCAAACTTGGTGTTCATTAGTGGTCAAAATACACAGGTGGTCAAGATAGAGAGGTGGTCAAGTTACAGAGGTTTTCCTTCATTATATAAGATAGGACTAATTCCGTTCCTGACAAAAGCGGTCAACATAGACAGGTGGTCAACTTACAAAGGTGGTCAACTTTACAGGTTTTACTGTACTGGCAAATTTATATCCTTTGCGTTTGAAACAGTGTTTCTTAGCTCTATCATTTTATTTAATTACTGGTGGTACCCGCACGGCTTCGCCCGTAGTAGAAAATCAAAAGATCGTTTGGTTCGAATGTATATTTAAAAATAATGGATGATGAATTTCTCGCCAATTGGCTATGTTCATTCGCTCTTCCCATGCTACGGTTCCACGTCATGATAATTTCGTAATTTACTCGTCCATCTTAAGATAATTTTGCTCCGGAAAATGTTCTTAAAATTAAAATAGAAAGTGAACAAAATCGAATTTTCGAAAAATCACTACGAGGTGCATATCTCCATGCTACAAACTAACTTTGTACCAATCGGATGAACGGTCTAGGCGCTATGCCCGTCAAAATCCGGACAGAAATCCAGACAGACTTTCAGCTTTATTATTAGTAGAGATAATGCCGTTATACCATTAAAACAAGGGGGAAATAAATTTTTATCAAATTACGTTAAATTATTATTTTATTATATTATTAAATTACGTTAAAGAAGTTAAATACGTGTAAGAAGTCAGGTATTTAACCATTTTATTAAAAGCATTGACTACTTGACATAAGGGAATAGAAAACTACACTTATTTTTTTAGATCAATGAAGATAACAGTTTTTCACGTCAATTACACGGTACGTTTGGTTGCAAAGGTTGCGTAATTTTCGTCACACTAAAATTCTGGCGTTTATTATTTTATTTCATCATTATGCTGTTATACCATTAAAACAAGAGGGAAATAATTTTTTGAATCAAATTAAACTGAAGAAGTCACGTATTTTACCACTTAATGAAAAGCATTGACTACTTGAAGTTTGATAAGGGATTAGAAAACAACACTTTTTTAAGATCAATGAAGATAACAGTTCTTTATGTCAACTACACGTTACGTTACGTTACAAACGTTTTGTTATTTACGTCACGCTACAATTCTTAATTCTCTTATTTCATTTCATTATTATGCCGTTTTACCATTGAAAGAAGAGGCAAATAACTTTTCAAGCAAATTAAACTGAAGAAGTCACGTATTTTACCATTTTATAAAAAGCACCGACTACTTGACGTTTGGTAAATGAATAGAAAACTACACTTATTTTATAAGACTAACGCAGAAAACAGCCTTATCTAGAGGGCAAGAACGAGTGATACAACAGCAAATTTAAATACAAATGTACTTGTATTTCAATTAACTTACCCAGTTTTAAGCTTATGTACCCTTTTCATTCACAATGGATTATTTATTTATTTTTCAAAAATATCTTAGTTGTCAAAATACAATTAGACTGATATTTTCTCAATTTGTTAAATCTAAACTATGCTATTTATTGTTGTTGCAGTTTATCAAAGAAGTTTCGAAATTTCTGAAAGTATCTTTTAAACACTGAACAGTTTGAATATTCTGCATGGGAAAGGGGGGGGGAGAGAGAAATTGACACGTACAAGGGCATCACAGATGTCATTTCTGAAGAATTCTGGATTTTTCATTGGTGTTGACAGTTTAGGTCTCTGATCCGTATCTCAGGATATTTGCTTTTTAAACTTGTAGCATTTGAGAACAGATTTACGGCACATTTGTGGACAGATTAGGAACATGTTTGCTAACACCAATGAAATCATCGCTTTCTTGAAATTCCACTCAATAGAATCTATGTGATACTTCTAGACATTTTGCTGCAATGAATCACTGTCAGAGCGAGTCGCGATTGCTGTCAAAAAGAATGGTCTTCCCTGGTCGAATGCCGCCCATTGCCTGACAGCTGTTGACATAGTCAAATGAGTGTTCTATAGGTGCTGTAAAAAGTGGTACAAAGTGTTCTAAAAAGCAGGGACATGTGTCGATGTTCCAAAAGTGTTGAAAAAGTGTGCCGAACCATATAAGTGTTTTAAGAAGCGTTTTCAGAAGTGTTTTGAAAGCTGTTCCAAAAGTGTGCATCAAACTGTTCTAAAAAGGGGGACAAGTGTCCGCGTTGGAAAAGTGTTCAAAAAGGGTCTAAAATTTGCAGTGTATTATAGTATGCTGTTAATATGTAATAGTAATGAAAAAAGGAGCAAAATAAACTTTTAAATGTGTAAATTGTATTTGATTACATTATGCACACATTTAAATGATCGCCTTAGAGCTCAATTTCCAACAAAATCAAAAAAGAAATCTATCAAAGTTTATACTACAGCCCAAATCTGCATAAGTTCGGTCGAATCTTCAACAGTTCATAGAAAAAGTAGTAGAATACAGATTCTGAACACACGAGAGTTCGCATGTGACTTTAGTCCTGTGTGTGTATAATACAAATCGACATATGTGAGAGATAAAAATAGATTGAGAAGGAAAACATGGGTACACAATCAGAACAAAAGCAAAACTTGCTTTTGAAAATTCTCTTTTTCCTTCCCTTTATCTTTCTTTTCCGTTTTTTTTTTTTTTTTTTTTCAAGTTTCCAAAAAAAAAAAAAAACTCTCGATAACATTCAATAAAAGAGCAAACTAACCATAACTGCTTCCACTTAAAGTATCAATACTCGAAAGGACATTTTCGAACGAATGTTAAAAAACATAGGATCTCTTCTTGATATTCAAAGAAAATCCCTTCCCGTCGCGCTGCCATCCTTCACGTGAGACAAAACTGGGGCAGAAAAAGAAATATATATGTATCGAAAGTCGAGAGCTTATACGGACTGAATGCAGAAGGCCGGGTAATAAAAAGAAGACCGGGCATTCAGGGTCGTTGGCGAGCAGAAATACGCCGACGCATGGAAGTGAGTGATTGGGCTTGGGATCATGTTTCCCTCCTCTCACGCACCATTGCCAATCGACGCTTTCTCCCCCTGTTTAGGCGAGTTATCGCTCTTTTTTTTCTTTCTTTCATCCTCCTCTTTTGGCGGCTAGATGAGATTTCGATTTTTGCCTTTTGGCAGGATGGTCTTTGAAAAGGAGAAGCTGGGAGGACGAAAGAAAGAGCTCCAGGACAAAGAAGAGCCTTAATTGAGGAACATGTTAATTTCTGGAAGTTATGCCCATAAGAGTTCAAAAGGGGACAAAGCCAAGTAAAAGTTGGCTTTTAAAAATCTTCACGATAAGTTATTCTCATCCAAGCTATTCTCAGCAATTTTCTTTCATTTGCACTGCAGGGTTCTTTGAACAAATGGATCAAGAAGGTGAATAGTTTTAGATGATGCATAAATACGAACTGTTCAATCCTTGGAATTCTTTAGGTCACAGTCCGATTCAAATCTTGAGTCATTTTTACATCAGTAAAACCGTCGATTTATTGAAGATTGCCAAACCGCAGTATTGACCCTTTTTTGAAGTGAATTCTCATTGACAGGCTGGGAATAATGCAGTACGTTCACAAAGAAAAATGGTCCCTCATTTCTGAGTATTATCTGAGGGATATATTATTACTCCAACACATCAATAGCTTGCAGAATCAGTTAAAACACAGATCCATCACAAAAGTCAATATGAATTTCAAATACTCGCTTCGTTTGTTTTGAAAAATGTAAGTGTCCTTAGCTCATTAAAAATAAAAAATAAAAACTTTGAACTTCGATAAAATCTTCTAGTTTAGACAAATAACTTGCATACCAAAAAGCATTAAACAATGCCGTTTGAAAATGACAAAGCTTTCCATTCTTTTGTTATTTAAAGTTAACTGAAACAAAAGCATTTTTGGATCTCTTCCAAATAGTAATCGAGTGCTATAAGATAACTTTATATCGTTTTTTAAATTAATATAATCTAATATAGTAAGAGCAAGTTTATTTACTGGTTTGCCTGTTTTTACGTACCTAAGGGAAAAAACTGAAATTAAATCTTATTATAATAAAATTTTGCATGCAGACTTCATAGAGTAAGCTGTATTTCTACAGTCCCATCAAATGAAACGATAAAAATAATCATTTACCTTACTATGAAGTTATAAATTTCAGGAAACAAATATTTCAACAAAAGTGCTAGTGATCCAAGCACCATACACGGATTGTGACTCTTACAAGCAACAAATACTGCACAATGACGTTGTTTTTAACTGAAGCAGAATTTGAAGTTCTTTCAGAACATGATCAGCGTAGTATTACGGTTGCAGCTATCCTTGTAAGAAGACAAATAAGTGAAATTCTGTGCCTCACTTCAAAACAGTCAAAGTTTAGTCAAGAATGCAACTAACGATTAAGACAGAATAGTAAAACGCACAAAGGTATATTACCGCTTGTGCTCAGTGCCAGATTTAACGAGTGGCAAGCCACGAACCTTCTGGGAGTGGCAAATTCACCCTATTCGTGTGGTTTTTCATCGAAACTGGAAGTGAAAGCGTGATGGAACATGGGTAAGAGCGACAATTTCAAGATTTGCCCCGGTTTGGAAAAATTGAAGATCCAGCTGTTGTTCCAGGTGATTTTTTCATTTCACAGCTAGGTCTGTGACGGCATGTGACCCTATATCTCGCAACGAGTATAAACATTTGTAAGTCCTCACGTGTTTTCTCACTCCGTCGAATTCTCATACTTTTGTTCACAACTTATGAATAAAATGTCATGTAACACCTGCATTTTACTTCGGATTGGCAATTTGTTGTTCCTTCAATCTGAATACCGTCTTGGAGGGTGAGAAACTTAAAAAGTATCACATATATTCTCAGATGAGTAGCAATATCTTCTAGTTACCTACATTTCTGCACCTGTAAAATTTCAGCACCTTTCTGCTAAAAATGTGTTCTTGACATTATGCTGACATTAGAAAAAAAAAACAGAAATATTGCGCATTTCGGTGATGCTCGTAATACAGAGCTTAACCTATTACTTCTTTTCTTCATTCACCAGGCCCATCATTTAGGCGATCGGGAGGGGGGGGATCAATTGACTCACCCTGGCTTGGAGAAATTAATGCATTTACATGTAAGTGGGCATTATTTTTGCTACTTTTTAGCAAACTTTACAATGAATATATACTCTTTCCTCCTTCTCTCCCTGAAAAATCTGGAATGGTGAGCCTGACTTCCACCTACTTTAATACGAGTTGCCCTGAACTTACGAGGATAACGAGGATACTCTCCTTGAAAATATGCACTTGCCAAGGAAAGTCTCTGGAGAATTTCTGTCAAAAATATCTGATAATATCCTTTAATGTATCGTAACTGTATATTAAATTATAAATTTTCGTCTATGAATCTAAATATGATTTGGCCGAATATTTGGTATTCGGCCAAATCAGGGAGGATGCCAAAAAAACATGACAAGAAGTTTGCATGTAAAGTTTTTAATTCTCAACCAAATGTAATGATTTTTTTGTCGGCACTGTAGATTCTTATTAAGTATCTTAAGCGCTGACAAATTACTTTTTTAGTGCCGCATTCAAAGACGTTTCTAGGGAATAAATTTGCATTCTACTTTACTTTCATTTAAAAAAAAATAAATAAATAAAAAAACTTTTGACATCTAGAATTTAAATTATGCTTTTCGCAATCACAAGTGTGTCTGTGAGCAGGGGCGTGCATGGGGGGGGGGGAAGAAGGGACTCCTGTTGGCCCGGGCTCGAGTTTGAAGTAAGCCCAAAATTTTTAAAATGAGGGATGAAATATAGGGGTAAACAATATGGAGGGGGCCCGTAAAAGTTATTTGTGACGGTCCCCACAATTTCTGTGCACGGCACTGTCTGTGAGTAGACGTGTGTACATGTAGGCGTGCGTGTGTGTAGGCTAATATGTGTGTGTGTCAGCGTGTATTTGTATGGTGGCGTGTGTGTAGACATGCCTGCGTTTATGTGCGTAGGCATGTGTGTTTGGATTCCAACAGTTCGCTAGAGGAGAAGCTTCGGGAGGGGACGATCGACGGCGGTGCTGCAGAGAGAGGCGGGACAAAAATAAAATTAAAGGAAGGACGGACGCCTAAAACGGTCAAGTGAAAACAATAAAAAAATTGTGCTTGCTCAAAAAAAAAAAGAAAGGACTAATATTATTGTTCTGTGAAGCTACACCAATTTGAGAGTATTTTCTGATTTACACTCAATAACAAAAAAATCTACGCACCAAGAAGCAATCACCCGATTGCTTTGAAATTTCATATGCATGAGTGTTCTGTTCAGATATGCAAATGAGTGAAATTTGGTGTCCAATGAATGAATAGTTTAATCTCCAGCGCATCGGAACTGCGCATCCAGCAGATGTATATAAGGAGCAGTTCTTCAACGGTTGTTAAAATTTTCGGTTTGATTGGGATTCAGATTAACTTTTAACAACTTAAAAAATGCCTCGGCGCAGAGTTCGTGCACATTACGAGCTACTGTCAGAGTTTGAGAGAGGTCTTATCATTGGATTGAAAGAGGCCGTTGGAAAAATCGGAGAATCGCTCGTCATTTGAGTTTAGCGATGTAGAGATTCAAAGGTGCTGGCAAAGATGGGTGAAAAATGGCAGAGTTCAGCGTTAGGATGGTAGGGGTCGACTTAGGATCACAACAGATCGTAAGGACAGAGTGATTGTCCGATCAGCTGTCACAGCAGCTTCTTCATCTCTATCAACCATCAGACGTTCAACCCAAACTCCAGTTTCCATCATGACTGTTTACAGACGATTGCAACAGTGAAATCTACGCTCGCGTCGATCGTTACGCCACCTGCCACTGACGCCGACTCACTGTCGAGCCAGATTACAGTGGTACATGGCTCGATCAAGTTGGAATGTTGCCGACTGGGGACGTATAGTCTTTAGCGACGAATCCCGCTTCCAACTGTGCTCTTACGATAATCGAAGACGTGTTTGGAGACACCCAGGACAAAGGGGGAATCCTGCTTTCACTATTGCACTCCACACCGGCCCTCAACAAGGCATTATGGTCTGGGGTGCATTTCCCTTTGATAGCCGGACCCCTTTGGTCGTAATTAGTACACTTACTGCACAGCGGTAAGTCGACGACATCCTATGACCTGTTTTGCTACCGTTCCTTTTGCAGTACCCTCGGCTGGTTTTTCAGCAGACTATATACGGCACGTGTTGCTATGAACTGTCTGCAAGGTTGTCAAACACTTTCTTGGCCTGCCAGATCGCCAGAGTTCTCTGCCATCGAGCATGTCTGGGATATGATGGGAAGGTGATTGCATCTGGCACGGAATGTGGATAACCTCGTTCGACAATTGGAACGAATTTGGCAGGAAATGCCATCGGACACCATCCGTTAGCTATATTGGTCTATGCCACGCCGTGCTTCAGCTTGTATCCAGGCTAGAGGCGGGTCAACACCATATTTAATTTGTTACTGTAACTCTGATATAAATTATTCAATTGTTCTGGAATTTTAATCATTTACTATTCTGTATATTGTCTTCCTCTCCATCAATTTTCGTGTCAATCGGAAAATTCCTTCCTGGTGCGTCGATTTTTTTTTATAGAGTGTATTACGATTTCATCAAATATAAATCATCTCTGATTATCACATGCAGTATGTTATTTACTGCTGCGCAAGCATGTTTATAACCATTGATCACGTATACTGAGCATCTGTGCATTTAGAACTAGCTGGAATCTTGACTAAGACCGTTTCATCACAAACTCTCCATCCGTCTCCCCTAAATTGCTTACCGTCTGTCTCAACCATTTGTGCTGTACAATATGTTTTATATGAATGAGACAAATCCTTCTAGCCTTCGGTTGAGGTAAATCTCAATAGAACTCAAATTGCACGAATAAGAGATCTGGCTTTACTTCCAAAAGAGATCGAGTGATATGTCACCGAATTGTAATTTTCTCCCTCCCTTTGTAACAATAATCCGCCTCCAACATATTCCTCAAAACCAAACGTTTGTATGTACCAATATCCGACTGAATTACGACGGCAAATTTTAACACAGTAAAGTCACTACTGCGGGCAAGGAGAGAAATGAATTTCAATCTACGCACCGATTAAAATAATTGTTAAATAAATTAAACTTTGTCAAATTATTTAAAAAATGGTTAAATCCTATGTTTTTAAGCAAGGACTTTCAGAAAAAAAAATACTTTTAAAATTTCGGAAACAGCCCAATTCTACGTTTGTAATTTTCCTTCCTTTTTCGCTCTTTCCCATGTTGTCTAATAAAAAATCAAATATATTTAAATTTTATATTTGTTCGGGCCCGCGAAAGTCATCTTTATATGAGGTGCGTCCTTCGGGTGAAAAAAAAAGTTGGGGAATACTACTTTGATTTATACGCGTATTAAATGAAACATGTTTACGTAAATCATTAGAAGTTTTTTGGCGGGGGAAGGGGCGGAGGTAACACTCCAAATAAATCCTTGGGTGACACCTGTGCTAAGAACGCCTCTAACTTTTCTCATCACTTCTTCATTTACCCTACCTAATCGTATACGTTTCTCATTTATACACTACTTTTTAGCGTATAGTCTTATGCTTACTATGAGTTTTCGCTTTGCGTCAGGGACATAAAGAGGCTAAAAGAGCAGCATGTATTCTAATACTATGCACCGGGAGTTCCTAATCTGGGTACCACAGGAAGAGGTGAGGAATGCTGCGAACTGTACATGGTATGAATGTGTATGTATATGATCGAACTAGACTAGGGTGCCGTGAGGAAAATATATTTCTTCAAAGGGTACCGCGAACAGTTTGGGAACCTTTGCTAACCTATATACAATCCAAATTCAAAATAATAAAATATCTGAATAGTTTGAACAAAACTTGTCCCTCAGACGGGAAAATTGAATGCAAATTGAAACGAATAAAACACGTTATTCATAAATGGGCGAATTAACTTAAACAACTTTGCAGATATATTTTAACAACTTATAGATCATTAAGACATTGAAAAACTATATAGATTTTTTATGGGTCAAAAAATTAGAATAATTTATTCATTCAAAGTGAATTTTAAGAAGTAGTGAAAATATTTACATGCCTGTTAACTGTTAGTTTGTCACAAGTAGGAAGCTTGGCGCCTGGACTCTTTTAAGCCCTTTTAAAAACCTTTTATTGTGCAAAATGGATCGTCAAGGTGATAAATAGAGGAAAAATGTATTGTATCATTGCTTAAAGTTAGAAAAAACAATCCAACTCAATTCAAATGAACGTTTTACAATCTACGGTATGTAAGATTTTAAAGTAATATAAAAGGATTTACCAACTAAAAAGTAACCGAAGTAAACGCGGTAGAAAAATTGTAACAACAGGCAGAGATGAATCCAAATTCAAGTGAATCGTCAGAAATAGTCGTTTTAAAAATGTCCCTTACGTCCATAAGTGTTGAAAAGAATCTAAAGTTATCGTGTCCACGCCAATTACACTTGGACAGTAGCATAAACAGTAGTTGCATTTGCGGATCTACGAAGTAAGGCCGAAGATAAACATGAAGCAGAAACGTGCACGACTCTCCTGGAGCGTATAGATGCTCATATAGGGGCAACAAGGTTGGAAAAGTAGTATATTCAGTGATGAATCTTTTTAAAAATATATCTGTAAACAAAACAGGTGTTTTAAAAAATAAAGCGAATGAGAAATCTTGTGTAAGACGTCCTCTCTAATTTAAGAGATCCTTTATGGTGTCTTGGTGCAAGAGGCATACTAGAATTGGACAATTATATGTACCTTAAAAAAAAACAATGTATAACTTCCGCTGTTTATCAATAATACTGCATGATACTTCATCTGAGGCACAGCAGTGACACATTCCGTGACACATTTTATCTTTCAGCAAGATTCTACTCCATGTCACATCGCCAAATCAACAAGAAGATTTTAAACAGAAAGACGAATTTCCCTATAACGCTGGCCAAGCAACTGTACCGATCTCAAAACGGACAAAAATTTGTGATACCGTCAAATCTTAAGAAAGCGGTTCAAGACCGAATACTGGCCAACAAAATTGAGCTCGTTGCCTCATTGAAGAGAGCATGAAAACAGTGTCAGAGAAGTGATGAACGTAAATAGGTGGTAGAATGATTGTGTGAAAGGATTAAAGAATTGAAACCAGCAAAAAATGACGCATTTAAGTATTAATATTGTTCGTTTGCTTTTTAATGTTTCCCCTCTTTAATGTGAATAATCTAATTTTTTTGACTTAATGTAAACTACAATAAACTTTTAATACACAACAACATTTTACAATAAACTACTCACAATAAACTTTTGGATTATTCTAAGATTATTTTTAATTAATTATATATTTGAAATGAAATGTACACTTTGAAGTCGAAGAAAGGTGGCACGTTACTGTAAATACCTTATTTACACTTATTTTTCGTTAGAATAAATTTTTTTCCCTAAAAGTGAAAAGTATTCAATTATTTTGAATTTGGGTTGTACTATGTAACGATCTTTTCACAGATTGATGCAAGAAATATAATATGAATGAAATTTAAATAAAAACTAGTATATTGTGGCCATCATGAAACTTTCTTCTATATTTTTCTTTTCTTTTTTTTTCTGATCCCACCCCATGCTTGACGAGGAAGCAATATTCCCAGCAAAAACAAAATTACACATGCAAAAACTTGAAGACCATCCCAATGTCTAAATTATTGCAAAAGCAAAGCAAAGAGCGAAAATTGAAAGTTATTTTAAAAGCCTTGCTTGAATTAATTACAAATATTTTATTTGTTAACAAACATAAGATGGCAACAGTTGAAAATTTTGAATCATTGAGATAATAGTTCCGATCATTTCCACATAATTAAAATCACGAGAAATACGCAGACGATAATCTATTACGATTTATCTTTCTTATTGTTGCATTAATAAAGCTATTTTTATTCACTAAAAAATAATGATAATAAAAATAAATCAGCACCTTTTCGCGCGATTGGCGCCAAAATTGAACCAAAGCCTGTTTACATATGGATTCATATATATTCCAAATTTCAACCAGAACGTAGCATTACTTCTTGAGATAGGGCACTCACAATGGAAAAAAAGAACGGGCGATTGCGCTACCCCCTTTTTAGCTGTTGACACGAAAATAAAATCAGCTCTTATACCCACTAAGGGCTACTCGCCGATAAATTTTTCTTTCATTCCGTTAATTATTTCTTGAGATACAGCAGTCTCAATTGACGACAAAAAACGTTCTATAGCTCAACCCTCGTTTGAGTTATTGACACCAAAATTGAATCAGCACCTGTTCCTGTTAATGACAACATATGGACCAAATTTTGTTTGATTCCGCCAATTACTTCCTGTGGAATAGCAAGCACGCGTAACTCAAAAAACGTCCCATTCCTCCAACTCCCCCCATTAGAGGAATTCGCGCCAAAAACCAATGGGCACAAGTTCACATAGGGACACATATGTTTACCAAATTTCGTTCGATTTCATGTGGTAGTTTTTGCTGCAGAGCGGCCGCAAAAAACTGGTCACATACAGACGTGACACACACACACACACACACACGCACACACACACAGACATTTTCCAAAAATAGTCGAAATGGACTCAGTACACCTCAAAACGTTCAAATCCGTCAAAATTCGAAATTCGAAAATTTGCACGAAACCAATACTTTCTTCTATATATTGGATATAGAAGAAAGTAAAAAAACTGATCAAAATAGTTTCCGCTAGTTTTGAGTCACTGATATCCTGAAATTAAAGAAAGAGAGAGATTGAAAAAGAGAAAGAAATCATCTTAATAGTGAACAGAACAGACTTTGAATGACCCCCAACCCCTCCCCCATCTTTTTCCCATTCCACTGGATTTGACAAATAAAACATAAACGCAATGTAAATGCGAGTTAATCCTATTTTGCTCAACTACATCGTTTTGAAACTATAACTCAAACCACTTAGTGATCAGGCCCTAATGGGATCCACCGATTTTAGAAACTATATCTGCTGCTGATCACTTGGCGTTAGTCAGGCACATATTTCACAGCATTTGGTCTAGCAACCCCAAAGAAAAGAGATCAAAGAAAGACAGAAAAGTTACCGTCATGATTAGGTTTCACAGCGAAAGAGATTCCAGAGAATATTATTTCTGCCTCCAGTTACCCTTTCGCCTGCTCTTCCTTTATCGCCCATTGCTCACTGGGTAAAATAAGGATTAATTAACGTTACTTCAGCCACTAAGCCAGTTTCTGTAAGGAAGAAAGGATTTCAGGATCTTTGAAATGAAATTACTATGCTGTTCCTCTCCGCTTTGATCTTAATTGTAGTTTTCTCAATATTTTTGAAGAGTCAATTAAGTGTGTGTACTAAATAAAGTATTAGTTTGTATATGAAATGCCAATGAACAGGTTTTCTAAATACAATCCTTAAAAGGTACACATTATTAAGAACCAGAGCTGTGGGGTCGGAGTCCGAATGATTTTGGGGTAAAGGAGTCGGAGTCGGGAGTCGACGGTTTTAAAATTGCATGAGTCGGATTCGGTCCTTCTCCCTTAGATTTCGCAACTCTGCCAATGCTGCAGAGTCAAAAGTCGGAGTCGATTCATCGGCGTCGGACTGATTTTCTCGTAAAGGAGTCAGAGTCGGAGCCAGAGACGGTTATTTACCCTCAGAGTTCGCTACTCTGATAATGCTGCAAAGTCAAAAGTTGAAGTCGAGCCATCGGAGTTGGACTGATTCCGGGGTAAAGAAGAGTCGAAAATAGACGGTCAGAGTTCGCTATTCTGCCAATGCTGCAGAGTCAAAAGTCGGAGTCGCACTGCTTTTGGAGTAAAGAAGCCAGAGTCAGAGGCAGAGATGGTAATTTTTCTGCGCAGCACTGATAAAAATTTAAAATTTCGTAAAAGCTACTATACTGCCGCAGGAAGGTAAAAGGCAGCATCTGCCAATTTTTTATTTTCATTTTTGTCATCTATTGTGTTTTAACTTTTTTGTACAAACTTACTTATTTAACTTACGGTGAAAATTAAGCCCGAATAGACGCCGAATTCCAACATTTCTCTATTGCTGGTATGGAATCTGAAACGCATTTCTTCAAATGTATCAAAAATTTATTTCTGCAGATACAGCCCTTTACCTTCCCATGGTAGTATAAGCAAATGAGTTGTCTATTATTATACGCAAACAGGGTTTCAATGCAAAGGAAATATAAATAATGTAAACATTATGCTAAAATAGTTTCTTATTATGATCGTATGTATTTTTCTTCGTATTTATGCAAGCTGTTTCACAGCAGGTTTCTTAAATACATTGGGTAAAATTAAGCCTTATATTTTCGTACTTTTAAACTCTAATATACTTTCGTAAAAATTTAGTACAATGAAAACTAATATTGGCTGTATGGTGGCTAAAAAAATGTGAATACCTTTCATAACTTTAACATAGCAATAATATTAAGATTAGAGCTATTAGTTAAGTTTTTGCTATATTATATTGTATTCGTATATTATAACGTATATTAAAAGAGAACAACTTTAACTTAGCTATATTATTAAGATTAGAGTTATCAGTTAAGTCCTTGTTATATCATATTTGTATACTCTAACATGTATTAAAAGAGAATTCCATTAAAAAGTCGAACGCGTATGGAAACCAAACGAACATAATCGTTTATGTATTGGATGAAGAAATTCATATTTATTTTATTCAGCACATTTTGATTATGCTTACTGATAAAATTATTTGAAATTATATACCCAAGACTTTTTGCTAAAAAATATCTGAAAATAAAAAAAATGTAGTTTTGTTTAGTATTCATTTCTTTAAAGAATTTTGTTTTACATTGCTATTAAAAACTTAATTCCATGTCATGTTAATCTATAAATGCTTGTCATCAACAAAAATACTTTACCATCATAATAATATGTAAATTAAATGATTTAAATTTTCATGGGATTTCTTTTCAAATCCGGCCATCAAAATAAAGAAATACTTTATTTTAAAATTTTAGTATATTTAAAAGAATCAACAATAAAGTTGAATGATTTTACTAAACCGCAGGCGATATTTTTTGTTGCCAACTAAAATATGCAGAAAAATAAATCGAATGCTTTAGTTTCAACAATGCGAGAGGAACAAAAGGCATTTCAAGCGGGATGTTTGTCTTATTTTTTTCCAATAACTGATGCAAGAAACTCTTGCAGCTAATCAAAGGCATCGCTTGGGATTTCTTCTTAAGCAGAAAAACCGATTGATTTAAGCTCTAATTCGCTTTTTCTTTCTCGAAGTTAGTTAAGTTGCTCCCAGTTAGCGGAGACAACTCGAAGATATTGGATTTTTACTAGTTTATTCCTTTTTTTTCGTTATTTTTTTCCGAAAAAAGTCATAAAGTTTTAAAAGATGAGTCTTGGAGCGAAAGTTTCAGTCTAAGTTTTCGTAGAAATAAAATTGAATATGTTCTGCTCAGGAAGTTTAATCGAAGATTTTTTTAAAACTTTCTATTATTAAATTTTTCTATTATTAATTGATTTTTTTTATGTTTTGCTAATTTCTTAAAATGTTAAAATATTTATTTTATTTTCCACATATCCCTCACTAAGCAATATTTCTTTCTTTTGTTTCTCTAAGCGTTTCTTAGGAAACATTTTTGTTACGTATATTCTAATCTTTACGTTTTTACTCTTATCTTATAATGAAATTGAAATATTTGTATATAATGAAATGCAATCTTTTGCCTATTTATCCATTCATTTGTATTATTTTAAATCATATGTGAAAATGCTTCGGACCATTGCAAAGGCCATTTTAAAAAGCTATTAACTGTTATTTAGATTTGAAATGTAATTCATAAATTGATTTTAAGGCGATATTGCTGCAATAACATTTTGGACTTTGAAATGAAATGCAGTCACAAATGACATGTCGAGTTACTCCGTACTCACTTAATCACTCATGGCTGAATTTTGTTTAATATTGTCCAATAGGGTCTGGTGGGGGAAAGTGGTCAATGAGGTAAAGTGGTCATTCGTGAAATAAATGGCTATAGCTTGGAAATAAATGCTCAAATGAATGTAAAATTTTTATTATACAGTAGGGCAGTTAGAAACCACATTTTGAATACAAAATTTTACAACTGGCAAAATTTAATTTGATGAAAAAAAATATTTTGTGTGAATATGAAAAGTTTTAAAATCTTAACACCTCTTTTAACTTCCTTGGGAAATTTTGTCTGTTAGAATTATGAACAGATTGACTGCATAGAAAGCTTCCTACCTGTCTCAAGAACTCTGACTCATTAGCAGTTAGCTGAATCTATTTTGGATAATTTTTTAGAACAATTTAAGTAAGATGGGGTAAAGTGGTCATAATATTAGGCTTAACAAATATTGTTCTTCTAATGCGATTTAATCGTTAATTATAAGGCAGATATAAATTAAATTGTAATTTCACTTAATATAAATTGTTTTTACAGTAAACGGGGTTAAATTTACGAGTATATGCATATACATACGCATATACTCGTGTACGGACGTATATAGACGTATTCAAATAAATGCACCAATAAATACGTATATGAGTATCTGCAAGTATTTTTAATCTATACAGATATGCATTCGACTATACACGTATATACTCGCTTATACTCGTATATGTATAAACACTTATATACTCAGGTAGACACGAATATACGCATACGTACTCGAGTAGACACTTGCATACAAGCATATGATATACAAGTAAACAGAGTGAGTTTAAACTTTTGAGCAAATTATTAAAATGTGTTAGAGGGGAGGATAAGAAGCAAGAATCACATAAGGAGCATATGGTCACAAACACAATGCTGACGCGCTACATGGACGCGAAGCCAGAAGCTAATGGATGCAAAACAGGTCACAAATTTATATATTACACAAAGAAAATTTAACACAACATTTTATGTCTCAAGAAAGTTTAAAAGCGATTGATGAAATTTGCGGCCTGCAGCTGTAATACTCGTACATGTGCGTCGCAATCACAAAGCACTCTCTGTTGCAATAACGACACTTTTGAAAAAGCTGCGCCTTTGTTGCGATGCTTGTACTAGAGCTACTACAGGCCGTAACTTTTAACAACTGCTCTAAATATTTCTTAAAAACTAAAATGTTGGATAAAATTATCTTTGTGTAACAAAATTGCGATTTGTTTGCATCCATCATTTTCTGGCATCCATCAGCGAACGCAAGTTCCTTATAATTCTTTGCTTCTTATCCTCCCTTTTCACACTGCTTAGATTTTTGCTCAAGAGCTTTTGCTCATTCTGCAGGCACACATGTATATAAGCTTATATACTCGTGTATACATGCTTGTACTCGTGTGTACATGCATGTACTCATGTATACACGTAAATGTACGTATATACGTGTATACATGCGTGTACTCGTGTATACACGTGAATGTACGTATATACGTGTATACAGAGATATAATCGTGTTTGCACGTACATACGTATATACTCGTGCTTCACAATCTATATATATATATGTGAGTAGACACGTACCAAACACGCACTGGGTGTATCCACAAATTAACTCGTGTATACCCGGATATGTGTGTATGTACACTCATATATGCGTGTATGCGTCTGCTGTACACGTATATACTCAGATATGCACGTATGTACTCTAAATAGAAGTGCATACACGCATATGATATTCGTTTACACGCGTATATACCCGTACGTACACGTGACACGTATATACTAGTGTAGACACGTATACACTCCAGTTGGTAATCACGTATACATGCTTATATACTCATTTATACACGTATATACTTGAGTAGGCACGTGCATGCATGTATTTGATGCATACATGTATCTACTCATATATGAACGTGTTTACTAATGTTTACACGACACGTATATACTCGTGTATACACACATGTGCTTGTGCATATACTTGTAACTATAAAAATAACCGAAATATACAAATACTAGGGTTGTTTATAATTGTTTTGCATCTATCTTTAACTATGACCACTTTACCCCACACTATGACCACTTTCCCCCACCCCATGGGGTAAAGTGGTCATAAATAGAAGGGGAAAAGAAAGTGTTATAAAACTACTTAAATCAATATTTATTTTTTCTAAAACTCAATGTACTGTGTTCTTTAATAATGCAATGTAAAATAAAAACAAAAAAAGTTTAAATGTTTAAAGAATTTATTGTACCTATTATTCACATAAGTTGAAAACCTACGATTTTATGACCACTTTACCCCACCAGACCCTATGTATGCATTCCAATATCGCCATAAAATCAAAAATTAAAAATTTTCACTTAAGGCGGTATTGAACTTTCTGTATAACGAAATTCGTATTTTTCATTCTTTTTCAAGTATCCTAACACTACTACATATGTATTAAAAGCATGCTAAGTTCCCAAGGTACCTTTAGCAAGGATCACAACTGCAATAAACTGAAAATGGTCCCATATCGTAAGGCAAAAATTTGCTACCAATATCACATGCATGCTATTTAAAACTATGGCAAGGGTTCTTTAACTTCAGAAAATTGAGTCGCGTGATAAAAATAATACCAAAGAGTCACAAATTAAGCGTTATTGCTGTATATCCCCGCTTCTTAGTGGTGAAGGGAGCTCTTTTTCAACTCGAAATTACGTATTTGCAATTTCCATTCTCAAATGTACTTCTCCATTGGAAGGTTGGATCTGTTTAGTTGTACATTCGAGGGAAAGCTAATAATTTATTACAAGCTTAGTAAGATAATTAAAATCATTTTAAACATTATTAATAATCATTTTTAATGTATATTATGAACGATTAGTTTCAACTCAACTCCTAAAATGCTTTATGTTTTATAGCCAAGTTTTTTGAAACAGAATCTAATGTTTTTAATATAGGTCTTAACATATAAGCAATAGGTTTTCATTTTTAATGCAGGGTATTGGTTTGTCTCAGTACTAAGACGGTATTTTGTGTATAAATTCTGTAAATATTGTTTAGAAAATCATATGCAACTAAAAAGCTCTTTGCCATTGCAAATTTCGAGTAGGGTAGACCGGGGCACGTTTACGTAGTGCCTTTTTTTTAAACGAATTATAACTGGAAAGCCAACAGTCTTAGCAGATTGATGCTACTCCCTAGCAAATATCCTCACCAGTTTTTGAGCACCAGTCGATCTTCAGTCAGGCATGTAGAAAGAATAATCTGTTTTCTACCAAGTCGAGTAAGTTTTGAGTTGAACGTTTTGATAATAATAACTATATAATATTAAAATAGTAATAATAATATAATTATAAATAATAATAATAAATCTTAACTAAATAATATTTAGTTAAGAAAGAACAAATATGTAAAAATTTGCAGAATTTTATCCTTTTCTGAGAATTATATTTGTATGAATTGAAATGCTATTAAATATTTTTTGCACAGTAAAAATAAATCCAAACTTGGAGACGGAGCAAGTTTACGCGTTGACGTCTGAGTCTAAGCACCTTCACACGCACGTTCTTACTGTGTTCTTACTTCTATACGTGTCTTGACGCTTTTTTCACTCCGAACTGTCTCAAAACCTTTTAGTAATTTCACGCTAGTTTTGAAATTCACCATTTAATTTTTAATTGAAATACAAATTCGGATCTTATAGCTTTCAATCATGTAGTGCTATCTTCATGCCCGTTCAGCTTTTACTTTATGCACTACTAGCTGCGTTGCCCGGCTTTGCCCGGTCCACCTTGAAAATAAAAATTGTGTCAAGTGACGTATATTCAACAATCAGGCGTAAAAAATAAATAAATAAAACATCATGATTTCCCTTCCAAACAATGACGACAGGCATTAAAATACTTTTAAGAAATTAAATCCAGAAAGATGAATTTAAAATGTGTAACCATGGAAACACAAAATAAAATAAGTTTAAGGAATTAAAATGCGAAAGAAAATGGGTCACAATTTGAATGGAATCAAGATTTCTTAAACTTGATTTAAAAATGCTTGTAACTTTTTTTCCTTTCGAGATAAAAGCTTATTTTTTCGACCATAAATCGAGTTAGATCTGGAGTAAAAAAGGTCGTTTTTTCCAATGGTGTCAAGGAGAAAGCTGTGGGACAATTCCTTCTTTTTTTATTGATAAATTCAATGAAGAAAGTATTGCCTAAATTTCAGCTAAGCCTAAAAAAAATCGAGCTAAAAACGCAAATAATTCCCGCCGTAATAAAGTTAGAGCATTGAAACAAATTGCGCAGAACGCGAAAAATTCTACCCTTTCTAACGATATGTAATATTAATATGTGCAAGTAATTTTTCCCCCCATAATTGATAATTTATGTAAAAATTGGACGTAAATTGGAATAAAAAAGAACTATTCATCGAATTTTATTCGAACTGGTCTGCAAACCTTTTCAGGACTTAAAGGAAGAAACTGTGAAAATTTTAGCGCAATCGGCTGGATAGTTCTCGAGTTTTGCAAGTTCAAACACACAGACGCTTTTTGGGGACTTCATTTTATACTATATAGAGGATTCAGTCGGTAAAGAATTCGCTTTATTTTAACGATGGTAAGACATTATGTTCAAAACACTAGCCGAACCGTTTTAGGTTTAAAAATAAATATGCGTAAACGTGCCCCGTGTCCGGGGCATGTTTACGCAACCAACTTGGTATCAAAAATATTTTTTTAACGGTTAAAAAAACAAACAGAGCAATAACCGAATACACCAATTTTGACTCCATTAACTGCTTCATAAAACTGCAATGTTTAAAAGTTTCTAAGTTAAAACATAAAATTTAGAAAGTTCTTTCTCAGATTTCCGCATATTATACATTTAGAATTTTTGCTCAGCAGTTAAACTACGGTTAAGGTTAAATTATACGTAAGCAACAATTTAAGGAAGGAAAATTTTCTCAATGCCTTTAACATGGAAAGTATCTTGGCAGAATTTTTATATTTCTAGCGAGATTTGTGTTACACATTTTCACGTGTATTGCAGCAAAATATGTTATTTTTCTCCGTGTTTAATTTTTCAAGTTTTAAGTTATCATGCTCATAGTTACGTAAAATGCATCTCATTTTACTTAAACATTCCAATCTGAATGTAAAATAGGCTATCATTTTAAACACAATTTGGGGTTTTTACTTCCTTTTACAAAAATGGAAGTATTGTATTCGCGAAAAAATTTTCACTCAAAAATCGACCTTAATTTCCATTTTACTCACCCCCGAATAAATATTGAGTTTTTTTTCGACTCGACCAGACGTGGACAAGTGCCTAAGAACGTATAGACACGCGTAATATACGTAATGACGATTCCCGAGTTAATTACAACGAATTTTCTCGTGACGTCTGTATGTTCGTATGTATGTATGTATGTATGTGCGGATATGCGGATGTGTGTATGTGCGTATGTGCGGATGTGGTTATGTGCGGATGTGTGTATGTGCGGATGTGCGTATGTATGTCGCATAACTCAAGAACGGTAAGGCCTAGAAAGTTGAAATTTGGTACGTAGACTCCTAGTGGGGTCTAGCTGTGCACCTCCCCTTTTGGTTGCATTGCGACGCTGCTTCACTCGTCGCCGATTCTTGAGGAGGTTGCAGACTATTTCTGAATTGGAAAGTTTTTTTTTCTTTTTTATCGCTTTCACCTCGAATCTATTCAATTTAAAAAATAAAAATGAAGTTTATTCTGAAACAGGAAGAAAAAGTTTAAAACTAGATAAGTAAATAAAAGGAGCGGAATCAAAGCTCCAAGTTCGCAATACTCTGGTTATTTGCGAAGCTGGTCATTTTTTTTACAGAATAGAATATAGAAATTAAACCAAGCGTTTGATTTTTTTTCATCCCTTAGTGATGCTTTATAACAATGATTATGAGTAACGTAAGGCTTTTTCTTTACTCTGATTTTTTTTTTTTTTTTTTTTTTTTTGGTTTTGTAATCTGTATCGTGGACTGCTGAAAAGAAGTATGCTACTGGGCAATATATATCGCCATAATCAGGCCCATATACTTATTAATTCCAAAGCGAATTTTAAAGTCAAAACATTCAGAAAAAAAAATGAAAAATTTTTGTGCCATTATGTTTTTAATATTAAGGGAGCTAAGAGAAACCCTAGAATTTGATGAATAGTTTCTTCTTTCCGATAAACGGTTCGAAGAATCCCTTATTTCATCGAATGCATCGTTTCAAATCCTTAAGCATTAAAACGATTGATTTGAATCAGTAATTCGTTTTATTATTATTATTTAGTTCAGGAAAGTTAGCGAAGTTGCTTTTAGTTAGCAAAGATAAGGCAAAAGTATTGATTTTTTACCGGCTCAAGCAATTTTTCCGGTTTTATCTGAAAAGTTATAAAGTTTGGGAGACGTCTTTTAACTTTGATGAAAAGTTTTATTCAATTCTTCAATTTAAAGAACATTACCCGAACTTTTCATGTAACAATTACGAAGTTTAAGCTATTTCGGAATTCAGTCCAGCTAAATTATATTCAGTTGTTTCAGAATTAATGAACGCTTTACGCACACTAAAAAAACTGCCCAACCCTACTAAAGAAGAAGCTGTAGTGGTTACAAGAAACTTTTATAGAAAACCAGTGTTTTGAGGATTTTCGACTACGGTAGTTCGTTTTCTTCAATTTATTCTTGCACGGTTGTACAAGTTATAAGTAAATTTGGTGGGTATGCGTTAAATTATGACTTTATGACAAAAAAAAAATATTTTGTTTTCTCCAAATGTATTCTGATCGACTCTACATCTAACTTTAAATATTATTTTCGCTTCTACTTCGTTACCTTGTGACTATTCCGCAATAAAAAAAATGTATAAACATCTAAAAAAAAGTGAAAGCGCAATATTTTGCATTTGAAAATGCAGAACTTTAGGCAAAAAATGAGGAAAATAAAACGGAATGTAAAACAGAAGTAAGGGATGGATTCAGAGTCACAATTTGTAAAATTATAAATTGCCGTAAATTCTTTCTGGAGGGCAGTTGCACATAAATTTGCTGTATATCGAAAACTATGAAATTGGTAGTGCAGGGACTGTAAATCGAAAGCACCCATCTACTTAATTTTGGAAGATTAATTCTAAAGCCCTCATTTTGAGAACAAATATTTATTGGGAAAGAAAGGGGAATGTATATTGGCATGATTGATTCCAGCAAAAGTTCCAGCTTGGTTGAGTTGAAAATACTGATTAAGTCCCACGTTTTGTGTACTTAGGTATGATTTGGGTTAGCGGTCTAACGGTACAACGTAACAGTTTTCGTAAAAACTGTAATGTGTTCAATCCGCACAAAGTTTTACAACCCATTAGATTTTAGTTGTAGTTTGTGGTTTAGCTGGATATTTTCTCTAATTATCAAAGAACTATCTAAATTGAGACATAAAAAAAAAAAAAAAAAAAAACTAGAAAGGAAGGCAAATGTACTAATTTCGGGGCCTTAAACATTTTGTCGTAAACATAACAAGCAAAGTTAGTTTTGAAACTTTTTACCACTTAAAATAGTACCTCAAATAAATATGAACATAAATAATGTGGAAGAGAAAAATTCTAAAACAGACTATTTGTTATTTTCTAGAAATGCAACCATTTTCAATTTGAGTATTAAATAAGGTTGAAGTCAAAGTTACAGTGTGCTGCGCGATTCGTATCTCTACTTCTTTATGCTTGACTTTTGGCTAACGATAAAGTACTCATTTTGAAACAATCCAAAGTTTCAACGTAATCTCGTGAAAATGTTGTTGTTGTTGTGTGCCAGCTAGGCTGGCAATTCGGGGTCCGCTGCTTCACTTTTCCTACTGCACTGTAATTTATTGTGAAGTACACAGTACACACATGCCTTAAGGAAACGTTTATAGGGTAGGCAACCATTCACATCTTAACAACACATTCACACAAAGAAATGACAAGGACAAGAGAGAGAAAGTACATCCATACTAGAACCAGGATACGAATCCAAAGAATCTCCATCGCAGTCAAGACTTTTCTGACCAATAGACAAGGCGTCCTGCTCGTGATAATGAGTCAGTTTAAAATAAATATAGTCAGAGGCGTGCACGGGGAGGGAGGGGGACACCTGTTAGCCCGGGCCTGAACCTGCGAATGGGGGGCCCGAGATTTTAAAATGAGGTATGAAATATATGTAGGGATGTAAGGGTAAACAATATGGAGGGGGCCCGTAAAAGTCATTTTTGACGAGCCCTAAAATTCCTGTGCACGCTCCTGAATGTAGTCATAACCGTTCAAGTAATAATTTCTTTGGACAGACATTTCTCTTCCAGAGAGCTTTCTATTCCTGTTGCAATATAAAACGTACTTACTACACACCATACAACATCTGCAACATAAACGCGAACTGATTCCACGGCCGTTTGTCAAAAATCCTATTTTCCTCGAGAAACAAAACGTTAGATCCATAAGTCGAAAAAAAGGCTCACCAAATATCGAACCCTATTGCAACCTAAACCCCGAAAATGATACACAGGAGCCTTCCTCCAACCTCTTGCGGAATCTTTCCCATTTTTCCCCCGAGTCATGAGCAGGAAACGATTTTTGTCTTTTAGACCTATTGATTTCTTATTCTTTCTTCAGTTTCCCTATCTGGTTTATGATAGTGCTGCACAAGAAAGAACCCCTTGGAGGAAAAAAAAGAAATTTGGGTGACACGCAGATGCATACACATACGGGTGAATGTTTGAATTTTAAAATGAGATTTGGAAAGAAAATGCTTTTAAAGGATGGTGAAATCTGTTGAACCAATTTCTCGTTGTTTGCTTCGAGATTCAGTTTTGTTTCTCTAAATTAGATGTTATTGAATTTACGTAATATGCGTAGTTCGATGCAGCGCATTCATTTCCCATGTGATTTGGTTCAATATTTCTCTAAGTTCTAGTGCAAACAAATCAATGTCGAAGTGCGGTTGAATCCAGGTTGGAAGTTTTGATGCTGAGTGAAGGAAAATTAAAACAAAACTACAGTTAGTGCAATGGAAAGTGAGTCTTTCATAGTATGTTGTTGTGATACAATATAAGAATTTCGGGAACAAACTTTCTAATACAATACAGAAAATGTGATAGACAGTTTGTGTGTTTCGACGTTTGTTGTTGCGAAACAATATATTGGAATTTCGGGTATATGATATATTATAGATTATCATTTCAACTTGTTAATTTTTCTTAGCCTATTATAGACTGAAATATCCAAATTCAATACGTGTGCAAAAATTTTCCTGATGTAACTATTTAAATTAGATATGTTTAATTATCTAAGTTTAAAAAATAAAGTTGAAGAAAATGTTATTTGAAGGCTAATGAAAATATTTAAAAAATATAAAGTAACTGATTAAAAATAAACTATATTTTGCAAGAAGCAAATTTTACTGAGACAAAGTATTGAAAAATATATATATATTTGTTTTAGCAATGAGCAAATAATTTATTTCATTTTTACAAGGAGAGTAGCCTAGTATAGGATACGTAGGTACTAAGTTTTTACTCTTTTTTTGGACATTTTTGGGAGTGATATCTTAAATAATGTATCACAAGAGTCTATTTAGTTTGGCACACTATTGGTAAATATATATCCCTCGCGCCAATGCAGAAACTCTGTAAAACTGCGAAACGAAACTGTAAAAATATGAACATGGTGCAGAGAAATACCATTCTTTTTTGGCACATTACGCTTAATCTCATAACGAGAATAGAAGCAAGCTAACAGATGATAAAGGCCCAAAACATCTTGGGAGATCCTCATAAGCCCAGTCGCACCTTTGCACTGTTTTAATTAGCGAAGACATTATATAATAACGTCGATTCTCAGCCCCTTTTTCTCCCAATCAAAGTCTCGGAACGCTGCTGGTATCCTGCCAATAGATTCTCGTTCTACCAAAAGTGGATGAGTAGACAATGGAGAAAATGTAACCTTGGTTGGTTCGAAGAAAAAAGTGTTAAATGAGATGAGCGGTTTCATGTGCTGTGGCGAGTTTATGTACTGCTGATCAAGTAAGGTACTGCCGCAGGCGGCAAGAAGGGTGCGAAGCCTCTGCGGTACCCCGCAAAAGTGGTGTACACCAAACTGTCACAGGTTGGTTGTACGAGGCACCGTGCCTAGTATTACAATATTTGACAGATTTCCTTCGTCTTTCTAATTATATTGCATTCATTTTTCAAGCTCAACATGCTTTGTAAATGACTTATCTTCTTTTCCAACTATACTCATGAATAATTCCAATTTTGTTTTTTCTTGTATGCACCAGTCATTTAAGGGACATTCTATACTTTTTTGGTGTATCAATGTGATACGTTCAATAGTTTATGTTGTTTTTTGTACTATTCTAAAGAAAAGATTTTCGGACGGAACAATAAATTAATTCCAAATATTTCCTAAGAGACAGAAAATTAAACTTGGGCATTTTTCAGAAATATAAACTTAACGATTTATACGCAGTAAATTATTTGAGAACAATAAAACAAACAAATATATAAAAAAATACTTGAACAATTCGAAAGATAGAATTACTGCTAAATACTCTTAAAGTAAAGACAAAGACTTTAATTACACTTAAAAGAAAATACCATGAAAGAGAAAGAGAAAGTGAGAAGAAATCAATGTTATTGATAGCGTGTCATCATTGTTTCAAATGTTAAACGCTTTATTTTCTTTCATTTCATTATTTTTTCTTTTGTTCCATTATTTGCTTTCAGGATGGATTTCACAATGAAATTTACAGCTCATTTAAAGCTTACAAAAAATTTCTGCTCTTTTACTCTGGAAAAAAATATATTTAAAAATTATATGAGAGAAAACAACTGTTTGTAATGAATGCGTAGTTTTTCCGCTCTTACTCATTTTTCTACTATATCAATAATTATTAGTTAAAAAAAAGAAAGAAAAACGTAAAATGAATTTTTTTTAATTTTATTTTTGACTGTCAGTTTGGTTAAAAAAACAACACTTCAAACCAAAGCTCTGCTGTAACACAAAGCTGAAATCTTCTACGGTGTTTTTTTGTTTCTAGAGGAAGATTAGCGCGTTACTGCGCTGTAGTGGGATTACTAATTTGGACACCTAATCACCCTAATTGGTGACAAAACATTTTTATATTTTAAAAATAAAATAAATACGGTAAATATGAATTTCAAAATGTTCAAAACATTATAAAATCCAACATGAGTGCACTTCAATTTTAATAGAGGTATCAATTGTGGCACAAAAGGCTCTACAAAGACTACCAAATTTGTTAGACGTTACTCAGCGAAAAAATATTATTTAGTTACAAGTGGGCTCCAATTTCTTCACGCTAACGCTCGCCAAACCCCGAAACTACTGGCGCACTCCCATAAAGATCGATGCGCGATCTTAACGCGTTGCGTTCGCTCACTCATCACTATAGTTTTTAGTCTCGCCCGTCAAATTTTCTTCGAATGAATTCCCTCGATGACAGAGTATCAATGTTGATATAAAGAGCGTGCTAAAATATTATAGCCAAAAAATGCCGAAAAATAATCTATTCTAAGAAATCCTCATATATATATATATATATATATATATATATATATATATATATATATATATATATATATATATATATATATATATATATATATATATATATATATATATATATATATATATATATATATATATATATATATATATATATGATAGCAATATAAGGATTGAACAAGAAAGAAAAAAAAAATTTTAAAGAGCGAAAAAATGAAAAAATCCCAAAATACCCTGGGACCTCATCAGGGGATACTCCCCAAGGGTAGGAAAAAACCATGAGATGTTTCGTGAGTGCTGCTGGCAAAATTGATTATTGTATCAAATTTGTTGTCTACCAGTATCATAGAGCCGCCTATGGCGCCTATTGAACTGAGTAGTGAAGTTCATTTTGGTTGACTTGTCCAGATTTTAAATACAGTATATGATAGTGTTTCTCTCCCCCCCTCCCTCTCACTCTCTCTCTCTCTCTCTCTATATATATATATATATATATATATATATATATATAATAGCGAATGATCGAGTAACGCTCTTGACGTCATGAGCAATGAAACTCGCTCCACTACATGATAATTTGACAATAATTTTTTATAATGTTTGACATGCAGGGAAATACTTTATTTTGACGAGGCAGAACTGGATCCAGTATCTTAACTGTTTAACTGGTAAGACTGTCTTTTTTTTAAGGGAATGCAGAAACGAAAAAGGGGTCAACAATAAACGCTATCAACTGGAGTTTAGAGTAAATCCAGTGAAGTTAGAGTTAAAATTTCAACAATCAAAATATCGCCAAACAGGCAATGGCTTCGTTCAAATGTAGAAGCAATTTTCACCCGTCATATCTTGATGGGCCATTTTCTAGTACACTGTTAAAATTTTCCGGAAAATTTACGGTAATTGTTACTGGCATCCATGTTGCCAGTAACTATTACCGAAAAAATCAAGTGTTACTGTAAAATTTTACGGTTTCCTTGGTAGGCCGCAGCAACCAATTGGCGCTGGGATCGCTTATTTCTCCGGTAAAAATTACCGTAAAAATCAGCGATGCGTTAGCCCGCCATTTTACAGTAACAATTACCAGAAAATCTTCCTGAATTTTTAACAGTGTAGATTAATAATATTAATGCCCGAGAACTGTACATCAGTTTAGAAATAATCACGGAAGAAAGTTAGCTCAAAAGTAAATATAATATTCAGCACCTACATAAAATTAGTTTATATATATATATATTATATATATATATATATATATATATATATATATATATATATATATATATATATATATATATATATATATATATATATATATATATATATATATATATATATATATATATATATATGTATATATATATATATATATTTAAAAATATAGCAATAAAATATTCTTAAGAATGACCGCAGTAACCATAAATGATAACAACAAGGAACAAGTAATATAAAAGTATCTTTTACATCCAACTGCTACGACTACAAATAATAATGAAAACGACTATATTAATGAAATAGCGAAACAGAAAAGACTATACAGTACTGTTAGAGTTAAAAATCACGAAAACAACCCATCGCTGTTTCCACACGAAGTCTTCCTTTCCATTGTGTTTTTTTTTCTTTTACTTAATTACACTTCTCTTTCTAAGATTAAGCCAAGAGAGCTAAAATTGGCACTCCTTAAACATTTGTCGAACTTTGGGCAACTTTTATTGTTTTCAATACTCCGAACCAAAAAAGGTAAATTTCGCAGATGATCTTGGAGTGTTGCCAAAACTCATTACATAAAAATGCAATCGAAAAGTTGAGCGTATTCATTTGCTGAATTACCCTACGAATTTCGAAAACATGAAGATAATTTCATTTATTTTGTTCTAATCATAATACAGTGAAGTCTGAACTTAATGTGATTAACTACTTCTATTAAGCATTTTATTTCTTGGTTTTTCTTTTCTATGGCAACTTTGTTTGTGGTTTATTGGAATCGAGTTAAATGATAATTCTCATTCTATACTAGATATAAATGTGATTTGATAGTTTTATATAATAGTTTAGAATATAATTGATTGTTAGTAACAAAGTTTGATCACTAAAAGCAAACGATTCATTAATAGAATTAATTAGAAACTGTCTTAACACTCAATTTAAACTTGATATGCGTCAGGATTTTTCTAAAAATTCTATTAATACTGGTAAAAACATATTCACAATCCCCGTCAAATGACCCCAAAACCATGAATGACCCTAAAACTTATTTTTTTTTATAAGAAAGTCATGTAATACTTCAAAAAAAGCTCTATTTTTTTAGCTTCACAATGATTTTTGAATTTTTGTTCTCCTGTAATTATTAGGAGAGACGTTACAGTCATTTGTAAGAATACCCTTTTCATTTTTTTCGCACATATTTAATTTTTTACAGGCTTATATTTCGAACAATTTTCAAAATAGAAATTTAAAAATTGGAGAATTACTTGTCTTATCATATGAAGCAGTGGAATGCAAATGGCAAAATTAAAAATTTGGAAATTACTAGTACAAATGGTAGGTGAACCCCTCCTCTGTCTTGGGTCAAGATATAGTACTAGTAGCTCTGGTAGGTGCGTCTGCACAGCATGATTTAGAAAAAAATTCAATGAAAGCGTACGTAATCTCCGACGTCATCTTTATAGCCGTTTTACTCAAAACTTGAAAATGTCCACTTGCATCCCTTTGCTTCTCACTGCCTCATATGTGTAATCCATGCCGAATTTGATTAAAATCGGAAACATTGAGGTAAAGAAGTTGATTTATCTGACATGGCATTGCTCATAGTTAACGGGATAAGATTGCGAGGATTGTTTTACCCCTATAAATAAAATTTTCAGAAAAATTTTGATACACACCAACTTTAGTTTGTTTAGATTTTCCTAATTTTCAATCATTATTGGATTTTTTGTAATTAAAATTTAAATTAAAAGAACATATTTTACCCTCAAATATTCCGTTTATGCAATATTTGGAGTACATTTCACTCCGTTAGAAGTATGTTTGCCGATTAAAAAAAAAAAAAAAAAACAGGTTCAATACTTTAAACTATTCTATCGATGTGCAAAGTTTTATTCCCAGTTGGTGATTCGCACTTGGGTAGGGTTACTTTTTAACGTAACTCGGTATTATTGCAGAAGATTCTGATTTTACGTTCTTGTATAAGCAGAACTAAATATTAAGTATATGCATTTTGTAAAACATCATAAGACACGAAAACAAAATATGAGCCTACATTAGATTAACGTTTCTTTCTGAAAGCATTTATCTTATTTTCACCAAAACTACAGCTCGGAATCAGAAAATCCTTCGAAATAGCGCCTTCATTTTGTTCCAAATTACGACATAAAGTTTTCTGCCATTTTTAAAGGCCTTTATTCTACAAATATTGGACATCCTAACATCATCCAGAGGCATTCAAGCGACTCTAAATGGCTCAAACGAGGCTTACTATGCGGTAATATCTTCAAAGAACTTCAATTCTATCACGTATCTGGTATATCGACAGGCAACCGTGTCAGCCAATGAGGGACTAGCACTCCGTTATGACGTCACTAGGGCCGTGCGTGGCTTGACCGCACAAAAATTCCCCAACCTCGATTTTATTTCTACAATATATGGAAGCTCCATCTTTTTTTTTCTTCTTCTTCTTCTTTTCTTCTCTATCTTTCTTGGCTCATATTTGAACCTCGATCACGGCACGTATTGGAAGATAAGATGGATCACGTTAAGGCAAAGGTAAGAAAAAAATCAGACATGAATGCGGCTTTTACTTTTCCTTTCTTATTTCGTTTTATGTTCAGTCATTAATTTTTAAAATATAAAATTGAGTCAAAGGGTCTTGAATGGGGTACATACATGATTTTTTGTTTTGTTACTGTTTTGAAAAAGGGGATTTATTAATATGCAAAATTATGAAGCTGATGTGTTTTTAAAACATCGTCTACTTGTACAACAGGATCGTTTCCGAAATTTTAAAAATATTTTTTTTTCTGAAAGAACATGCTTAAAAACACAGGATCAAAACCATTTTCAAATAATTTGGCTAAGTTTAACATTTATTATTATTTTTTAGTTGGTGAGCTTTCATTGTTTACACGTCTGCCGATGACATCATAGATGATGAAATGCCATTCACTGATGCCATCACATTTAATTCGCTTCTTTACTCACATGTACTGGCAAAGTTATGGTTGATTAGCAATCGCAGATCGCAATATTTAATTATCTTCTCAATTACCATAACGTGGAAACGCAGTAGACAAATGCGTAAAAGTACATCATTTGTGACGTCATAAAAACCACGCTTTACTTTAAAAATCGGACGTTAAAAAATTAATTTAAAACTAAGCGTTGGGAAAATGAAAGTTTTTTCTCGCTCCATGTTTTTTTTTTTTTTTTGCCTATTCTATCAATTTTAGTGACTTTAGTCAAAAGTAGTACTTTTGATTGAAGGAAACAACCCCTTTTGAACATTATCTTTCTCACCTTCTTTTTAAAGTAAGAAATCTAAAACTTGAAAAGGTAACACATTTTTGCATAACTTATCACTTCTAATTTACCATTACTTTGAGGCGAACAAGGGCATAGGCAGTAAGTAGAACATAAGGCTTCCGTACCATGGGCCTGGTTTCTAGTATCAAAGATTACACATTAGGTCAATTTTTAACGAAACTTCTAGTGAATTATTCAGCAGTAAATCACCACTCTTAAGCAAGGGTAAGGCTGTGCAAACTACATGCAAACTACCGACAGTCCGATTAGCACATTCAAAAGCTGCAGCTTCGTCTTTGTTATGGACTCATTAGTCAGTAATAGGGATTAACCCAGCTGGAATGTCATCTCTTTGAAGCTGAGAGTTACAACAAACTAGTTGCTGAAATAAGTTCACTTACCAGCAAGCGTCCGCAGCCATGGTGCGGTTCAACTCGTAAATTGAAGACAAAGCTTGGGTAAGCAGTAAGTCACCTTTTAGGGTAAAACAAGCGTGCTGGTTTAAAAACTGTAGTTAGTTTTCTTTCACAATGTCAAGTTTTTTTTCTATAGTTCTTGTGAATGTGACCTATGCTGCCACGTTTTGCGGACATGAAGTCCTATTCCCGCGACTTCATGTGATAAACCGCAGCACTCCTATTGGCTGTGGTTTAAATTGAAAATAACCTGTTTTTTTTTTTCAAAAAATGTCATTATTATTATTATTGTTATTTATGTCACATTTTCATTGGGTTTTTTTATTCCGTAAAAAAAAAAAAAAAAAAAAATTGAAAAAGCAAAATAGTTTTGTATTTATTAGAAACAAAAAAAAAAGTGGTTTTCTTTCTTGAGTATGCAATGTTTGTGATTAGTGCGTACTTAAAACCCCTTTTCTTTTGTCCAAACATTTGAAGAAATGTTCAACATTTGTTGAATTGGACACTTTGATCCCTATGCAACTTAGAAATTTGACAGAGATCTTTTTTTGACATAGGGGGTTAAAAAATGGTCACAAATACGAAACTATGTAGAAAAGTCATTGTTTTTACATTAATTGTAATATAACGCTGTCTGTTGAAAAAAATTCAAATATAGCTTTTATTATTTATTTTGTGTACTCAACCAAAATGATTTCTTTTACTGATGATTTTTTAGTTAGTTTGTCCGTAATCACTCAATAAATAGCAATTTTGGAAAGACTTTTAGCAAAGCAATTGTTCTGGCATTGCAAACAAGAAAACTGTAAAATTCAAAAAATATGTGCAATGCCGTAAATGGTTATTTCATAGCTCCATCAATCCACATTGCCAAAGCATTCCAAAAACAAGAAGGTTTATTCCCCAATAAATTTCAACTCAATTAGTTCACAGTTTTTATAACCCAAAACCAATCTACATAGTAGTTTCGCTCCCTAGTTTTAATTTTTAAGTAACAAATTAATCTAATGAGCGACGATGGATACAGCTCCAGATGTATAGCTTAATTACAATGCATTGTAATCAGAGTACTTTCTAACCTGAGACAATTTCTGACGAGATTCATCAAGTGATGTCAGATTTGCTCAGCCAGTAGTCGAGTTCAAGAGCATTAGTTGTATGCTGTTAAAAAGGAAAGAGATTGCCATTTTCTTGTATTTATCTTGAAATTTTTTCGTCAGTTGTGTGATTCTTGACAACTGCTAGCAACAGCACAGTGTTGTTTTGAATTACTTCGCCGTTGATACTAATGAACCAGTCTCTAACGAGATACGTAAAGTGATGTCGGATTGGCTCGTGACAGTAGTGGAGTTCAAATGCATTAGTTGTATACTGGTAAAAACGGACAAGGTTGCTACTTTTTTTGCAGTTGTCATGATAAACTTTTGGCAGTTGGGGGTCATTCTTGACAACTATTAGCAACAGCACAGTTATTTTGAACTACTTTGCGGTTGCTACTAATAAACCAATTTCTAACGAAATACGTAAAGTAATGTCGGATTTGCGACTCACAGTAGTAAAGCTCAAAAGCATTAGTTGCATGCTGGTAAAAACCGACAAAATTGCCAATTTCTTGTGTTCATCGAGATACATTTCTCGCAGTTGGGTAATTCTTGAAAACTATTAGCATTGTTATTTTGAACTACTTTGCGGTTGCTACAAAAAACATTTTTTATTCGTTTTGATTTCATGATTGTTCGTGCCATGTTTCCTAATGAGGAATTTTCATGACGCCTCTAAATTATTCGAAAAGTAAACGAAAATCCAGCTACAAATAAGATTTTACACAAGAGCGCTTATTTATACAAAGCGAGATAATTAGAATGAGTTTTCAAATTCCTCTTGGATTCTTTTAAAAAATATCAATGTAATACCAAACAAAATGAGGGCAAGAATACGAAAATTAATTATAACAAAATGGTTTCTACATGGAGCTGTACTAATTACTAATTGTTTATTATTTCATCTGAAGTTATTTGCTAAGTATTTCAACCATTCAATAGATCACAAACATTTTGTTAACACTCTTTGATTATCGAGTAAGACATATTCAAGAACATGACTTTGTCGAAAGAATGTTATTATTTCACGAAATTAATGAGACACAATAATTCGCTTTTTTAAAAACAAGAATTCTTTGTTGTCTTCACAAACAATGACTAATCCCTCTTAAAGATTTCCTAAGCGTAATATTCCAAATTGAATGAAGTCAAATTAAAGTAGTGTTCTTCTATTCGATATGCTGAACTTTTGTTGTTGGTAACACAAAGACATATTCTTCCTCATACAGGATAGATTAAAACAAAAGGAATCGTGTTCTATGAAATCTTTTTAGTGTTAAATTAACACTTCGCCTCATTAACACATTAGCTCTCCTATCAGTTTAATGATGTTTGATATTTTGTTTTTTAAATGCGAAATTTATGAAAGAAAAAGAAATTAATTCCTTTTAACCACATAAGTTTCTCGTCTTTTGTTGAAACTAAAAACACTTTACTATGAATTGCATTTTGGAAACTATTTTAGAACACTAGAAAATCGCCCGTCAAGGTATGGCGGTGAAAATTCCTTCTACATTTGAACGAAGCAATTGCCCGTTTGGTGATATTTTGATAGTTGAAATTTAAACCCTAACTCCAGTGGATCAACCCTTAAGTCCAGTAGATAGCGTTCATTGTTGGCCACTTATTCGGATCTTCTTCAGTCTCATAAAATAACAGTCTTACCAGTGAAACAGTATAGTTACCAGATCCAGTTCAGCCATGTCAAAATAAAACTCATCCCTGCAGGTCAAACATTACTAAACAATATTATCAAATTATCCTGCTCTGGCGCGAGTTTCATTGTTGGTGGCATCAGGAGTATTACTCGATCAGTGAATTTGCAATTATATGTATGAGGATTCTTCTAACAGTGGTGGATCCAAAACTGTATCGACTAATACGCCGATAATGTTAAAATCAAGCTTACTTAATCATAGATGCCACAACTTTAAAATCTTTCAGCCGGGTATCACTTTTGTTGAAATAAAATTTGCAAAACACCAAACTTCATTAAACTGATGAAGAAATGAAACGTTTGCAAAATACCAAACTTTCATTAAACTGATAAGAGAGATAATGTGTTAATGAGGCGAAGTGTTAATTTAACACTGAAATGATTTCATAGAACACGATTTCTTTTGTTTTACTCTACCCTGTATGAGGAAGAATACATCTTTGTGTTACCAACAAGAAAAGTCCCATTCTTTATATCCGGGTATCGCTATAAAGAATGTCTAATGCAATCGATCTTACATTAAAAATGAAACGACAAGTCGAAATTTCTCTTATTAAAATTAATAATAATTTATGCTCTTTGCAAAAATAGAACGCGTATGATGTTGCTTCAATTCATAAGGTTCCCGCAAAGAATGCAACATTAAATCGTCTGATTTTGAAAGGCAGCAACGTTAAGCATTAGGAACAATTCAATTCTACTAGTCACTTTGCAGTAGCACAGCTTCAGTCTGAAATTATTCCGAAACTTTTAATTATTTCAACACCCTAGATAGTAAATGAAGATGTAAAGCAATGTAACCCGGGGAATTTCTAGAACCAGTTACCTCTAGATAAGTAATTGAGTAAATGGCAAATATTAAGTTCAACTCGCAACGGGGTAAAAACCAATGATAAATTGCAAATTTCGTCTCAGAGGCGATTTGTTATTTGGCAATATTTTATACTACGTATAAAAGCAAAAATCATGAAGCAATGATTAAACTATAGTATTGCATGTTAGATATTTTCGAATCGAATCATTGTTTTCGTAACTACATGTTAGAATCGAATGTTTTGATGTGAATATTTTTAATACGATATCAGATAAATTAAATAATTTTAAAGATAATCTTCAAGTAGCAACTACTGAACTGAAATTGACTTAGAGTCGTTAGATGCAATACACTTCTTCCATTAACTTAAGATAATATTTATTATAATAACAGGAGGTTTTCGACTTGATAAACTCAAAAAACAATTACTCTATGGAATTTGACTTTTAATAATAAGAAAACTTTACGAGATGCAATGCACATCTTCACTAGACGTAAAATAACTTTCATTCCAATAGGAGAACCATGTTTAAGACTAGAAAAACTCGAAAGCTATTGAGGAGTTTAAAAGGAAAAGGATATTAGTGGACTTTTTTAAGTTTTGAGTATAACACGTGCAAAATTCAAATCTTAGATAGACTTTAATTGATTTGTTTTGAATCATGTTATATAGCAGTATTTGCCAAGGCACCTACATCCCTTTGCTTTTAGGAACTTGCTTCAATTACTTAATAAAATTTTGCACTTAACGATTCAGAGAATATCATTACAAGAAATATTCTGGACGGACCGTAATCGAACTGAAGCCGATACACTTTATAAATACGCTTAGTTAATCTTTAAACTGGGAGCTAAAAATATTTTTCACAACAGTGAGAAGTCTGCAGTGAGAAACTGCAAAATTCAACTTCCGCTTTCCTTTCTGCGCATGCGTTATTTTTGAGATTGTCTGCTTACTTGAATTTAAATTTGACATTTATACTTATTTCTAAGTCAAAACTGCTTGAAACTAGTATGTTGTGGCCATCACGAAACTTTCTTCTATATCTTTCTTATAATTCTGATCCCTCCCCATGCTTAACGAGGAAGCAATATTCCCAACAAAAACAAAATTACACATGCAAAAACTTGACGACCATCCCAATGTCTGAATTATTACAAAAGCAAAGCAAAGAGCGAAAATTGAAAGTTATTTTAAAAGCCTTGCTTGAATTAATTACAAATATTTTATTTGTTAACAAACATAAGATGGCGACAGTTAAAAACTTTAAATCATTGAGATAATATTTCCGATCATTTCCATACAATTAAAATCACGAGAAATACGCAGACGACAATCTATTACGATTTATCTTTCTTATTGTTGCATTAATAAAGCTATTTTTATTCGCAAAAAAAATAAAAAAAATCAACACCTCTTGGAGCGATTGGCGTCAAAATTGAACCAAAGTCTGTTTACATATGGATTCACATATATTCCAAATTTCAACCAGAACGTAGAATTACTTCTTGAGATAGGGCACTCACAATGGAAAAAAAGAACGGGCGATTGCGCTACCCCCTTTTTAGCTGTTGACACCAAAATAAAATCAGCTCTTATACCCACTAAGGGCTACTTGTCAAAAAAATTTTGTTTGATTCCGTTCGTTATTTCTTGAGATACAGCAGTCACAATTGACGACAAAAAACGTTCTATAGCTCAACCCCTCTTTGAGTTATTGACACCAAAATTGAATCAGCACCTGCTCCTGTTAATGGCAACATATGGACCAAATTTTGTTTGATTCCGCCAGTTACTTCCTGAGGAATAGCAAGCACGCGTAACTCAAAAAACGTCCCATTGATCCACCCCCCTTGGAGGAATTCGCGCCAAAAACCAATGGGCACAAGTTCACATACGGGCACATATGTGTACCAAATTTCGTTCGATTTCATGCGGTAGTTTTTGCTGTAGAGCGGCCACAAAAAACTGGTCACACAAAGACGTGACACACATACATACACACACACATACATACATACACACACACACACACACAGACAGACAGACATTTTCCAAAAATAGTCGAAATGAACTCAGCACACCTCAAAACGTTCGAATCCGTCAAAATTCGAAATTCGAAAATTTGCACGAATCCAATACTTTCTTCTATATATTAGATATAGAAGAAAGTAAAACTAGTATGTTGTGGCCATCACGAAACTTTCTTCTATATTTTTCTTTTTTTTTCTGATCCCTCCCCATGCTTGACGAGGAAGCAATATTCCCAACAAAAACAAAATTACACATGCAAAAACTTGACGACTATCCCAATGTCTGAATTATTGCAAAAACAAAGCAAAGAGCGAAAATTGAAAGTTATTTTAAAAGCCTTGCTTGAATTAATTACAAATATTTTATTTGTTAACAAACATAAGATGGCAACAGTTAAAAATTTTAAATCATTGAGATAATATTTCCTATCATTTCCATACAATTAAAATCACGAGAAATACGCAGACGACAATTTATTACGATTTATCTTTCTTATTGTTGCATTAATAAAAATATTTTTATTCGCAAAAAAAAAAAAAAAAAAAAAAAAAAAAATCAACACCTCTTGGAGCGATCGGCGTTAAAATAGAACCAAAGCCTGTTTACATATGGATTCACATATATTCCAAATTTCAACCAGAACGTAGCATTACTTCTTGAGATAGGGCACTCAAAATGGAAAAAAAGAACGGGTGATTGCGCTACCCCCCTTTTAGCTGTTGACACAAAACTAAAATCAGTTCTTATACCCACTAAGGGCTACTTGCCGATAAATTTTTCTTTCATTCCGTTCATTATTTCTTGAGATACAGCAGTCACAATTGACGACAAAAAACGTTCTACAGCTCAACCCCCGTTTGAGTTATTGACACCAAAATTGAATCAGCACCTGTTCCTGTTAATACCAACATATGGACCAAATTTTGTTTGATTCCGCCAGTAACTTCCTGAGGAATAGCAAGCACGCGTAACTCGAAAAACGTCCCATTGCTCCACCCCCCTTGGAGGAATTCGCGCCAAAAACTAATGGGCACAAGTTCACATAGGGGCACATATGTGTACTAAATTTCGTTCGATTTCATGCGGTAGTTTTTGTTGTAGAGCGGCCACAAAAAACTGGTCACACACAGACGTGACACACATACATACACACACACATACATACACACACACACACATACACACAGACAGACAGACATTTTCCAAAAATGGTCGAAATGGACTCAGCACACCTCAAAACGTTCGAATCCGTCAAAATTCGAAATTCGAAAATTTGCACGAATCCAATACTTTCTTCTATATATTAGATATAGAAGAAAGTAAAAATGAGAAGCTAAATGCTTTCATTTCTAAGCAGATGATTTTTACTTTCTTCTATATCTAATATGTATATAGAAGAAAGTATTGGATTCGTGCAAATTTTCGAATTTCGAATTTTGACGGATTCGAACGTTTTGAGGTGTGCTGAGTCCATTTCGACTATTTTTGGAAAATGTCTGTCTGTCTGTGTGTATGTGTGTGTATGTGTGTGTGTGTGTGTATGTGTGTGTGTATGTGTGTGTGTGTGTATGTGTGTGTGTATGTGTGTGTGTATGTGTGTGTGTGTGTATGTGTGTCACGTCTGTGTGTGACCAGTTTTTTGTGGCCGCTCTACAGCAAAAACTACCGCATGAAATCGAACGAAACTTGGTACACATATGTGCCCCTATGTGAACTTGTGCCCATTGGTTTTTGGCGCGAATTCCTCCTAGGGGGGTAGAGCAATGAGACGTTTTTTGAGTTACGCGTGATTGCTATTCCTCAGGAAGTAACTGGCGGAATCAAACAAAATTTGGTCGACATGTTGCCATTAACAGGAACAGGTGCTGATTCAATTTTGGTGTCAATAACTCAAACGGGGGTTGAGCTATAGAACGTTTTTTGTCGTCAATTGTAAATGCTGTATCTCAAGAAATAATGAACGGAATGAAAGAAAAATTTATCGGCACGTAGGCCTTAGTGGGTATAAGAGCTGATTTTATTTTGGTGTCAACAGCTAAAAAGGGGGTAGCGCAATCGCCCGTTCTTTTTTTCCATTGTGAGTGCCCTATCTCAAGAAGTAATGCTACGTTCTGGTTGAAATTTGGAATATATGTGAATCCATATGTAAACAGGCTTTGGTTCAATTTTGGCGCCAATCGCGCCAAGAGCTGCTGATTTATTTTTATTATCATTATTTTTTAGCGAATAAAAATAGTTTTATTGATGCAACAATAAGAAAGATAAATCGTAATAGATTGTCGTCTGCGTATTTCTCGTGATTTTAATTGTATGGAAATGATCGGAAATATTATCTCAATGATTTAAAATTTTTAACTGTTGCCATCTTATGTTTGTTTAAAAAAAAAATTTGTAATTAATTCAAGCAAGGCTTTTAAAATAACTTTCAATTTTCGCTCTTTGCTTTGCTTTTGCAATAATTCAGACATTGGGATGGTCGTCAAGTTTTGCATGTGTAATTTCGTTTTTGTTGGAAATATTGCTTCCTCGTCAAGCATGGAGAGGGATCAGAAAAAAAAAGAAAAATATAGAAGAAAGTATCGTGATGGCCACAACATACTAGTTAACACTGTACGCAGATCCTAATCACAGCTTTGCGACGCTACCAGGTTAGGTTTACTCCACGGATAGAAACATAAATAACGTAAGCTACGTCTGCAAGCTCCAGCCATGTGGCTGAAGTAGACTTAGTAAATAAAAGGAAACTATTTATCTGATGTTTATTGTTCAGTTGCAACGCGCCCTCCACCCCCCACCCCCCCAAAATCGTGAGAGAATGAATGTATCTCACTTTTGCTCCAGGTTGATCACTTTTGCACTGGTGTCCACGTGGTTGACGTTCAAATCTGCCACGACTTTCTGGTTGTGTGCTGAGCTTTTTGCACATATGAAGAGGCTCTGTTGTAGCCTTGAAATGCTTTATGCTGTATTTTCTTGACAGTTCGTGTTCTATTCACGTCGTTTTTTTTTTACTTTCTTCTATATCTAATACATAGAAGAAAGTATTGGATTCGTGCAAATTTTCATATTTTGACGGATTTGAACGTTTTGAGGTGTGCAGAGTCCATTTCGACCATTTTTGGAAAATGTCTGTCTGTGTGTCCATGTGTGTGTCACGTATGTGTGTGACCAGTTTTTTGTGGCCACTCTACAGCAAAAACTACGACATGAAATCGAACGAAACTTGGTACACTTACGTACTCCTATGTGAACTTGTGCCCATTGGTTTTTGGAGAGAATTCCTCCAAGGATGGTGGAGCAATGGGATGTTTCTTGAGTTATGCATGCCTGCTATTACCCAGGAAGTAACTAGTGGAATCAAACAAAATTTGGTCCATATGTTGCCCTTAACAGGTACAGGTACTGATTCAGTTTTGGTGTCAATAGCTCAAACGTGGGTTGAGCTATAGAACGTTTTTTGTCGTCAATTGTGACTGCTGTATCTCAAGAAATAAGAACGGCATCAAACAAAAATTTATCGACAAGTAGCCCTTAGAGGATACAAGAGCCGATTCTATTTTGGTGTCAACAGCTGAAAAGGAGGTGGTGCAATTGAACGTTCTTTTTTTTCCATTGTGAGTGCCATATCTCAAGAAGTAATGCTAAGTTCTGGATGAAATTTGGAAAAATGTGAACCTATATGTAAACAGGCTTTGGTTCAATTTTGGCGCCAATCGCTCCATGGGGGGGGGCTGATTTTTTTTTTTTGTGAATATAAATAGCTTTATTAATGAAACAATAAGAAAAATAAATCGTAACAGGCTGTCGTCTGCGTATTTCTCGTGATTTTAATTGCATCGGAAATGTTAATTAAAATTTTTAACTGTTGCCATCTTGTGTTTGTTAACAAATAAATGTCTAATTATTTAAAGCAAGGCTTTTAAAATTATATTCAATTTCCATTCTTTGCTTTGTTTTTAAAATAAATCGGGAATTGGGAAGGAAGTTTTGGCGTGTGTGATTATGTTTTTTTTGGGAATATTACTTCCTCGTCAAGCATGGGGAGGGATCAGAATTATAAAAAAGATATAGAAAAAAGTTTCATGACGGCCACAACATGCTAGTTTTTTTTTTCCATTTTAATCATATTATAGCACAAAGTATATTTGATGATTTAAAATCTGAAAGTACTACTTTTCGAAATGCAACGAAGCCCTCTAAAGTAAAAGACTTTTCCTATCTCTTTTTCCCAGGAAGCGTATCCAAGAAAATAATTTTGTAGTTTTACAGTTTGAGAATTCAGTCAAAACATTTATTTCAAAGTTAAACTTTCGCTTTTAAAAACAACAAACGAAATTCCTTCCAGCTTGAGTACATCTTCAAGAACATTTTAGAAAAATATTCCAATTACTTGCATGCGATTTCTAAAAAAAGCATAGCACAATTAGCAAAGCAAAATACAGAATTTAATGTGTCGTTTCATATTTACTAAAAAGCAAATCTAGGTAATTTGTAAATATGAAAAGTAAGACATTTAATTAGATATCTCTTTCAGCTTAAAGATAGTTTCTGAGAAGGGAAAATCAAGTCAGTTAATTATATTTTAGAAATTTTACGAACGGATAGACTAGCAAATCAATTAATTTTGGAAGAATTTTAATAAATATCTTAACATTCCAAGCATTTCGTATTTATGAAAGTTAAAAATGCTATCATGGGAATTACAGCATTATTCTAATGAGGCTGAGCTTCACTTTAAAGGAATTGAATTAAAGTTACGTTTCCCTACGAATGAGAACGGGGTTTATAATCTCAGTTTCTATTATTGCGTCAAGTTTCTCAGCAAAATCAAAGTTGAGTTCTGTCAGAATCAACTTAAACACGGCTGGAAAGATTTTGTTGAATTTTTGCCGCCTTAAATGGGTAGAAAGTGATTATTTCTGCTAATTGTTGTAATGCTTTCAGAGAAACGTAAGAATGCAGGATTTAGATTTTCATTGTGATTGCTTATTCTTTTCAAAAATATACATTAATTTGCGTTCTGACGGTTACTAGTCTATAAGCCTTACAATAAATGTATTTGGTAATGCTTCGGAGTTGTGAATGTTTGAAGTGAAACATCTTATGCGAGGAATTTGAAATTCTGATCCGCAAGCTTTTTGAGGGACAGAAGTGGCGTAGTATTTTTTTAATTGTTGCCAAAAACAATAACTTATAATAGTAATTATTAAGTTAATTTTGTTAATAAATTTAACAAATTAACTTCAAGGCTAAAATCAAGCAAGCATATAATTCTATTCAAGTCATCAGTTAAAAGAGTAATCCACATTGCTTAAGTTAGCCTTGAAATTAGTTTGCTAACTTTTATGAACAACATTAACTGTATAACTATTAATATTTTTTTATTATTTTTGGCACTAATTAAAGAGTGGATCTCGAGTACTGTTTAGTTTTTTCGTTGTTAATAATAACATTCCAATCAATATAGATACTACACAGTTCTTTTCAAAACTGTACTTGCCTGTTACTGCCATGTTGCTGTTCGGATCCAAACGTTTATTATTGAACTGCCTGATGTTAGTCTGGTTTCTAAATGGTTTGGGTGGCGTTGTATCACATAAAATTTAAAAAAATGCTGATTTGATGTAGAATGGAGTTGCTCATCGAGCTGCCTGATGATGGTCTGGTTTCTAACGAGCTGCTAGGTACCACATAAAAGTTGAAGATACTGTATTGACAAAGTATGGAGCTGCTCATCGAGCAGCCTGATGATGATCTGGTTTCTAATGAGCTGCTAGGCACCACATAAAAATTGGAAGAGGTTTTTTTGACCTGCAGCGCATACAGACTGCCATTTTAGAGGGGGGGGCATGCTGAAGAATGATGCCCCCTCGCACACATAAACGAACAGGTTTTGAGTACGAAAAAATTTCTGAAACTGCTTATGTGTCAAAAAGAAAAGCACTAGAAATAAGGCACTTAGTAGAGCATAAACGTTACTAATTACTTTCATAAGTGATAAAAAGAATCAATATTTCAATTATGCTAGGCTCAATATAAAACTTAGCGATGCTGTTTTTTTTTTTCTTCTTTTGACAAAGTATGGAGTTTTACTCATCGAGTTGATTGGTGCTTTTTGAATGTATATTTAAAAAAAACTAACATATCTCCTGAAAGAGGACGACTACTTCCTATTTTTTTATATCACTCATGCTCGGTGAAATAAGAAAATTTCCTAAGGGAGGTGGTTAACTTTTGCTTATAAATTGCAAAATAATTTTAAAGAAATCCATTGCATACTTAGGAGGATGAAACGAAATTATGGAATATAACACTGGGACTTTCCCGCCCGGCGTCAATAACGCCTATTTTCCGGGAGTGTAGGCCATGACCATCCCGGTTGGTGGCTGGCCCATCTAGGATAGAAGCATCCTTAGTGTAAAACGGCCTACAAGCTCAGAATATAGTTATATTATTGTAATAATGGAACTTATTTTATAAAGGATTGAGAAACGTAATTAAGTTCATTAAAATGAAAATAAAAGAAATATGTACATAAAAGATTATATTTATTATTTCATAATTGAAATAATGGAGTTATATTTAGAAATAAACGTTGAATACGCAGTTAAAACATGAACTAGCGAAATTTATACTTCTAGACAGAGAGATATTTACATGTTCAAGAAAAAATCATAATTACACATAGTTAGAAAATCAAATGAAACTAAAAAAAAAAAAAATCAAAGATCTAAAAAAAAAAAAGATTACTAAGCTTACAGCTTGTTAGAAAACCATGTAGCGAAACTTTGTTTCCAAAAGTGAAGAAAGGGTAGAAATTGGTGATAAAGTAATGAAACGGCATGCCTAAAACGAAGGTGATGAGATTTCACTCAATGGAGAAACAATTAAATCATAATTATAAAATGAATAATGATTGAACTCTCTCAAAAACCACACAGAAAATATTAAGAATGATAAATGTTAAATTTATTTTACGAAAAAAAGTGACGACATTTCCCAAAAATAAGGTATAATTAATTTTTTGAAAAAAAGAAGAACGATGAGTGGTAATTCTTTAAAATTTTCGATGGTATATTTACTTTCTAAGACGTTCGGTAGCAACTGTATTTTCCGACAAAATAAGACCTGATAAAAACTGAATTTATAACTGGCGATGATGTAATTCCTAACGCATGATTAATAAGGATAGAATCTTTATAAATATTTATTCTTGAATAACGTAAGGACTGAACAGATTTAATAAAAATTAGTGGTGTTGAAGGGAAATATTCTCAAAGGGGGGGGGGATAAAAGAAAGAGAAAAATGGAGAGAATGAAATAAACAAACAGGTGAGGCATACGATAATTTTTAGAAGCTCATTGAAAAAAGAAATGGAAAAAAGTGTGTGTCATAAAGACACACGATAGAAGTGAAACTTTTAACTTTTCTTTTCTTTTTTTTTACATCCTGAACTGTCACTTCCCCCAAATGTTCTCCCTCACGCCATGCTCTTGTTCTTACTGCGGCTAACTTAGGTATATTAACAACAAAACGTTTTGTTTAATAGTAAAATATATTATTTAAAACGCTCTAACATCATAATTTTCGGTGTTAGCTATCAAGAAAAAAAAACACACACACCAAATGCTTTCACGCTTACGCCAAACATGCCTGCTAAATTTTTTTAACTACCACAATCAGAGGGTGACGATTATTCCTTCATAAAAAAAATGTACACCTAGACTTTACTCTGGTCTTTCCCAATAAAAATGTAACTACACACCTTCATTACTTTTTTGTCAACCACGTAAAACAATTCTCAAAACTTTCATTTGATAGATGTGCTGCTTGAGATAACAGACCTTACTTCACAGGAACAATTACAGATTGAATCCAAATAAAGATGCCAAGAGTTTGATAGCTTAACAAATGCCTATTTTGACTATACATACAAAAAGGATAGGGAAATTCTCAATGCATTCAACGAAAACTAGAACAAATGATTGCTAAATGTATTATTTTCCTCGATTTCAATTTCTCTGCCATTTTTAAAAGTATAATTTAAACTTACAATCTTATGTTACAATTTTTAACCCTAAATATTCTCCAATCTGCTGGCGCATCTTTAGTAAAGATCGATGAAAATGAAAATTAATTGCTCCTTGCCTAGCAACAATTACTTACTCTTAAAGAACGTTCATTTTTGTTCTAAACAACCCCTTCTCTTTCAAACTGCGCTGCTATTTGTATTAATAACGCTGAACATTTTTAATGAGGTTCGTTTACTTAAGGAAGAGTATATGCTCATTCTTTCTGATTGAAACTTTTTAATTGTGCGCACTGATAATATTTGCAGTGAATTGAACTTTAAGTAGAACTAAGGCGATGACACTGATGTGAAAAAAGTTTTCTTAGTAAAAATAATTTCAATGACTCTTAGATTGAGAACATTTTGCTCTGGTTTCATATTTGATTGCGCATATTTGTTTTTTCTTTTTTTGAGGTGGGTAAAGTTCTTTTTTGAATAATATGAAATTAAAGAGCAATGCTTACTGCTACAAAAAGGTTAGTTTTAAATAATTTACTTACATGCCTCAATCTAAATGGAAATACATTTTTTTCGATTTTATACTGTATTTTGCTTGCTGATCGTACCATTTTAGTGACTGCAATGAAAAAAAGCCCTAAGGATAGTGCAGCTCTGGTTGGTTGGGCTATTACTTGACAATTTTAACCTCTTTTTGGGGAATAGGAAGAGTAATTCGGCGCTGTTCAAGTTGGGATACTTTTGCAGTAGTTTTGCTAAACCATTCCGACCAAAATTGGATACAATAAACCGTTTTTTTTATTAAATTCCGCAAAAAGCGGTAAACATTGTTAGGGTCATAGCTGAACTAACCAGAGTCGCACTATACAGGCGTAGGAAGGTAAAGCGCAGAAATGAGTTTTGGAGACATTCAAAGAAACACGTTTTTCACTCCATATTAACAACAGGAAAATGTTGGAATTGGACGTTTTTTTCGTTCTTTAATTTCATCCGAAACCAAGTAAGCATGCTTGTACAATAAAGTTAAAGTACATTACATGACAAAAATGTAAAAAAGTGAAAAGTAAAAAAATTGCAGAGACTCCGTGTCACATTCACAGAGCAGTATAAATCTCACATGTCAAGAAAATTATGCAAATACTGTCTGATCATGGATTAAATGGAAAGGCAAACATCCGGTTTACTCAGAAATGGACGCATCTATTAATTTTCAGAGATGTCAGATTTTGCAGAAGTATGTTAGCCTCTAAATTAGGCAGAGTCTCATTCAAATGAACGGAACAATCTCATAAATTTTTATTTTACCCCCTCATTCAGATGGACTCGTCTTAACTTGACGTTTGCCAATTCCATACAATCCGTGGTCAAACAGCAGCATATGCATGAATGTTCCCTCACAAATTTCTTGTTGAGTGATGAGCACTTTTTTTCACTACTGATGGTGCTATATTGTATCTACGAAAGAATCATCAGCTGTTGCGAACAATCAATAATTCACTTGTATTAAAATTTAATAGTATTTGTACAATCATCAACGACTTTCGTACACTATGTAAAACATTCAACGTTCCATTATTTTGAAAAGGAGTCTGGAAAGAGGCGAAACATTGGCAGCAGTTGATGAAAGTGACTTTGAATATTGATTTCTTCCCTTTCATCGACCCTAATTGCTCTAAACCTAAAAGCTATTAATCTACATTGCCGCTGTCTAATTCTCGTGTATTTCTATTTACCAACTCGTTTGGACTTTGAAGTGGGAAGGAAACTTTCGGTGACATATTCTGGAGACTATAAACTGTGTTCGGAACTTCTCAATACGGATAAAGTAGACTGAATCAAATGTTTGCATTATCTAAATGGATAAAAATATTTCTTCTTTTATTTTGACTCTGCTGTTGTAACGAAGACTGATTGGTACTTTGAGTATTAAGTCTTTCCACCATAGTTTACCCTGTAATTTGATTTTGAACAGTAATTTTAAAATTCAGAGCAAAAAAAAATGTTAACAACACAAAACAATTTTTTGGTCTTAAAGAATTAATGTTAAATTAAGAATTCAAAAAATGCAATATTTTCTGATAGCAGCTGAAAACAAAGTAATAGTCACTGCTAATGAAATATTTGTACCCGAAAAAAATTATACTTAATCTTACTCAAAGTATATATATATATATATATATATATATATATATATATATATATATATATATATATATATATATATATATATATATATATATATATATATATATATATATATATATTTTTTTTTTTTTTTTTTTGCAAAAATTCAAGTCGAAAGTTTCGAGACGTTTGATTATTTATTTTATTCAAAACTTTATTTCAAAAATTAGAATTTATGTTAGTCGTAGAAATTTTCTTTTCTTAGTAGAAGATAAGGAAGTGAAATATGAAAAAATCCGACTTCGAATTGATTCAGCTTTTAAACATTTCCTCATTGAAAACTTTTCTTCGAAAAATTGAATTTTTCTCATCATTTTGAACTTTTATTCGAAGATTATATGAACTCAAGATTACAGCTAACGAAAGTCCTTCAACGTCAATATGTGGTGCAAATTTCGAAAAGTTCTCTGCTGCGATGTAAACTCTTAAAAAGGCTCTTGGACGGTTCACCAAACTACATTTCAAATCTGAAATGAAATGAGATTGGAAAGAGGACATTTTTTCCCGATTAATCTATCTCAAAACTTCTAATAAAACTAAAGATTTTCTACTTGAAAGTTAAAAATACAAAATAATCCTTTTTAAAGTAATAATTGAAATACTTAGCGTAGTGAAACTGTTAACATGCTGTATACTATGTAATGTGACTTAGTAGAAGTTGTATTAAATTAGTTCCGTTAGTAAAATGCTAATTCTAAAATCTATTTTAAGGAAAGATTATTTATTTATTAGTATTATTATCACTTCTAAATAAAAAAAAGCAAACTGCATAGGTTTAAAGAAATAAAATAAGGGAAAATTATCTTACGTCACTTCTCCGGTACTGCAGTTACTCATCTCAAAAGCTTTCCAGGTCAGTGAACAATTATTGATTGTTTCAAACAAACATAACTTTAACCCCCCCCCCCCCCCGTCTCCCTTCCCAAAAAAACAGTAATACATTGTATTAAGTTTACATAATATACATGAAAGTTTTCGCACTTGAATTAAAATAAAAAAAAAACTACCAATACAGCTTTTCTCATCTGCTGTAATTATAGCAGCAAATACACATCAATGATATGAGCCCTCGTGAAAGTATGCAAGCTCTTTGGGATAAAAAGAGAGAAAAAGACTTATTTCTCTCTTTTACTCTCTTTCCATCTGTGATGTAACCTTGTTTTAGCTGAAACACTGCAACAAAGTACTTCAACTATAGAAATGATTTTCCTGTTTACCAAATTTATGTTACATCGTTTATATTGTATCTACTACATCGATATAAGATTAAACATCGAATTTTGCTCTCTGAAGTGACGTATTTAATATTTTTTTTAAGAGGCAAAAATATGAAAGTTCTTGATCAGGTTTTTACGGTTTCGTGGAAATTGTATTTAAAATTATTTCTTTTTTGAAAAAAAAATATAATTTAACTTCGAAGGAAATATACAAATAGATATCATTCTCTTTTGGAACCACGAAGAAAACAACACAAACTTCTTCCAATCTTCATTGTCACGTGAAGGTTCTTAGTAACACTCTTCTTTGCGGGATAACTCATTGACGAATGTTGGTTGTAATTGGTTTCTTTTTTCAGACAGTTACGTGCGCTGAAATTATTTACTCAAAAGATTTTTCGGCATATAAAATATGAACGCTCTTGATAAGGTTTCTAGGTAGTGGTGGATGCACAGATCCAGTCTGGGTGGATGCACGACCAGTCGCAATACCTTCTTGGGATATCTTTAAAGATGGACAGAATTGCGTAAAATATTTTTCCTGTGCCTTTTTGGATACCTTTTGGGGCCTATATTTTATAAGAGCCCCTTGCAATTGCAACATTTAAAATGTGATAAATCTGCCATTGTTTACAGGAAGTTTAATTTGATTTTTTATTCTTCAGAAACATAGGATATATGCTAATAGAGACTTCTTCTTGGAATCACGAAAAACGCTTCACAAATTTTTGCCACAATCTTCATCGCTGCATGAAAGGCTTTTACCACATTTTCAATGGAGGAATAATTTATTTACGATCATTCATTTCATTTTTTTAACTCTACATATGAAAACCAGTTCCCAGTACAAAAAAAAGCAATTAATAACAATCAGGTTCCATGGCGACACGATGGCATATCACTTGTGATCAAACAAAAATCTCTTTGTAAATTATTGAACCAAATGATCAGTGGCGGCCTTGAAATAATAAGGCGCTTTATATTGACGTTAGGGTCAAAAACTATATAAGTGAGGGGACATTTTTAATCAGAAAAATGTAAGAGAGGCAAATCAAAGTTGTTTTCCATTTCAAATTGGATACACTGAATATTATTCAAAGTTTTGACACTATCCTGTCGTTACCTATTGCTCATGCAAAAAAATAACATTCTCAAATTTGATTCATTATCTATTTAGCTCCATAACAATCGAGAATAGTATGCCATTCGTTGTCAATTTATCAAACCGGAATAGGCTCGCAGGGTTCACGATACAGCGCGAGACCACAAGAACCACGCACTTTTAACAGAAATATCACTCGAAAATTTTTTTCACTCAGCATTTTGTCATGATTTTGTCACTCCTGTTAAATTGTCACTCCTGTAAGAGCTGATTAATCAGCTCTTATCCCTTTCTCTTGTCCGATAAAAATTTCTTTCAGTTAATACACACTTTTGCATTGACAAAAATTTGCTCTTCATGTAAGAGCTGATTAATTAGCTCTTACCTCTCTCTTTCCTCTAGAGGTGCGACATCGATGGCAAAATATCGATGTTTCAAAACATCGATGTAAGAAATTAAAACATCGATGGTATTGATGTGCTGACCAAAAAACATCGATGTTTTAAAACACCGATCTTTTTATCAATATAAAACATACATTTTTGAATATACTTACAGACTTACATATGTGATAATCTCTAACAAATGTTTCTTAGTGGACCAGTGAATTCTTTTGGCTTGCGTCAATTCGTGAAAAAATAGCTATTATATCAGAAATTTCTTAGTAAAGCCAATAATTAATTATCTATCAACTGAATGAAACTAAAAATAAATGTACATCAAAAAAGAATCGAAGAAGAAATTTATCATAGCACTTACCGTCAGTTGAATGATGAGAAAGAGTTGTGCAAATTATATTAAAAATACAAAATTAATTCTAGAATTTTTTATTGACAGCAAGAAATATTTGTTGTACTGTTAGTGATACATATTTAAACACAAATTTTTAAGTAATAGAGGGAAAACTTGTCGGGAGAAGTCAGTAAGTATCATAATCCCCAATATTTGGTGTTGACAGTTTGGAGAAAAAGAAGTTTGTTTACTTTGTCCCCCATTAGCTCATTTCTCTTTACGCTGAATGTCCCACCAGTTAGAGAAAAAAATACTTTCCGATGGTACAGATGTTGCTGTCACTGTCAAATACTTTAACGCAACTATTACCAGTTCTGAATTTTTAAATTCACAATTTTCATCGTAGTAATGTATAGGATTTTCCCTTAGTTTAAGAACTGGAGCCTTGAAACAGACAGCAAGTTCTGGCACCAGACTACCTGTGTCGACTTCTTCCAATAGCTTTGACCTCTTCCTCACACTCCAGTTATCTCTTACCATTTTGTAGTGATCGTCCCAAAAATCATCCTCTGCACAGAAAAAAATTGGTCTTATAAAATGTGTACAAATTTTTTTTTTTTGGTGCAGTTCCAGTAGATAACTTAATTACTAGCTCAAAAGTTGGGCCAAATTTTATTAATTTTCAATTAAAATACAAACATATCAACATCGAAAAAACATCGAATCCAAAACATTGATGTTTCAAAAACATCGAAAGTAAAACATCGATTTTAAAAACATCGAAAGTAAAACATCTATGTTTCCTAAACATCGGCATCGATGTTGCATCCCTACTCTCCTTCGATAAAAAGTTCATTAAAAATTATTTCCTTGTTTATTAGATGAGTTATCAGCTCAAAGTTTTTTAGGTATTGAAAGTGTGTGAATGGTGTGAAGTAAGAGAGTTTTCTGTCGTATTTTGGATACAATGTTTGTTGTAAGTTTTCCAATGCAAAAATATGGATAATATTACGTTGCCTTTAAAGGTTGCCATATTCGTATCTTGTAGAATAAAGATTTTCTTTAAAAAAATAATCGCTCTCAGTTAAAAAAAAATCTCACTCTGATTTAAACCGAGGGTGAGGTTTTCTCCCCCACATTTTTCCTCTAATGGGAACCTTTCCCGATAAAGAATACACAGGCGGGTAATTTGTGCAACGAAAAAAGAAAGAACAAATTTACTTTAACTTTTATCGTTATTTTGCATAAAAATATCTCACTAAAGTCTTTTTTTTTTAATTTACTCCCCTACAATTCATGTAGTTAACTTTATCTACTTCTTACACTCTACTAAAGTGTATAAAAGAAGTTGATGAAATTAAATACACGAATTATAGAAGGGAGAATAAGAAAAAAATTACACACTTCAATTCATTTATAGTCTCTATAAAATTAAACTCAGAAGAACTACTCTTCTAAATTTTGCTTCTTGTAAAAATGCACTTTAAACATTTAGCTTATTTTTAATCGCTTCTTATAGATCGATGTAAAAAAAAAAAAAAATGGAACTAACCATTTCGATCGAAAAAAGAAAACTTCATCGTAACAGATTTTTTTAAATTAAAAAATGTTATAAATGAATCTTTTTCTCTTTTTACTGAAATTACTTTTACGGAAAGGTTAAAGAACTTGTAATTCATTAATTCTCAAAACTTCATCACTTGGTAGAGCTTAAAAAAGTTCCTAGAAAGTTGAATGAGAAAAAATCTTAATTACATCCTAACTTAACGCAATTCTCTCTCTCTCAATCTCCTTAACTTTTTATCGATGTTATATTAATGCTGAATTTGAAACACAATTGTATGAAAAGATTATTGTTTCTCTCTATTTTAAAAAATTTCGTTTATTAAAATGAGCCCTATTTTTAAACAAAATATTTACTCGTTTAATGCAAATAGTTTCCCGGTTTGAATTAAACTAAAACAATTCTTTTATTGATTAAGTTATAAAAAATGATAAAACGTATTTTTTATTTTAAAACAAAAGTTATAGTAACGGGAAATTAAAAAAAAAATTCATGCGTAACTTGTGTTCTAAAAGCATGTTTTTTGTAATCATGTAATTCCTTTCAAATCCCGTGCTTTAAAAATTAATAGTTGTTTTTTATTTTAAAAAGTTAATGAATACGTGTTTTAATTTATAAAAAAAAGCGATTGAACAACTTTTAGAAACTGAAAAAGAACAAAATGATGGTAAATACTTTTATAGAATAGCAGTGACATTTACAAAAAAAAAAAATCTTTGTTCCTAATAACTCTCCAATTTCTTGTGCTTAATCCCCCCCCCCCCTTCCCAAAAAAACCCAAGGAAAAAAAGTTGACAAATTAATGTATACAAAGGGTGTTATGATAATTAAATGTGTTATTTACCAAGTGTGGGTTACACCAAAATGTAGTAAAATTCTTCATAGACAGCAAATTGGCGCCATTTTTTACAACAACATACCATGAAACATTTTACTGTGTAACGCTCAAATATCAAGCTAGCACTTGACTAGCACACTTTAAGCATATATTTATTCGAATGTAATTCAGTCATTAGGACCAATCAGTTAAAAACCACGAGACAAAATCAGCTCTTGGCTGTGAAAGCAATAACGGCAAATAGCTCAGGAACATCAAAGCACTTTCAGTGCGACATTTTAAATCTGTAGGACTCATCTATTACGATTAGAAGCCAATCAGCACGAGTCGTTAAAACCATGAAAATCACGACAGTAATAAACGAAAATTGTTCTTTAACATGTGAACATCTAGCTGTCATTTAAGTGACACCTTTGAGGATGTAGTTATTGAGATTACTTTCAGCAAAAATCCCCCCTCAACTACCAATACCATAACTATCTTCGAAAACAGTAACTGCTGCCTACGAGTTTCATCGTGAAAAGCAATAATGCGAAATCAATAAGTGTTTGCATGCGATGGCGAATGGAAGGAACACAGAATGCCATCGAAGGTAAATGTGAAACCAATGAAGCTTGTTTCCACTTATTGCCATGGATAGCGTTTTTTTTCCCCTTTGCGCTTCTGAAATTGAGTTAAAGAAGCATCTTACTTGTCTTGCACTGATATCTTGTGGCGAGACATGATTAAGTGCGTATTTGTTTGTTCGCAATTCTTCTGCTTACGTAATTATTCAAAAAGTGGCAAAAAGCAAAGGCATAGACTCTGTTTACGTTTTGAACGCGGAAAAGAAATGAGATTTTTAAAAAAAAATGCTTGCTTTAAACAACTGGAAAATTAAGTAAATAGTTTCTTCATTTAGGGCACAATGGGGTTGTTTCCTTCAGTCAATAGTACTTTTTGTCATTGAAATTGATAGAATAAGCAAAAAAAAAAAAAAAACATGGACCCAGAAAATACTTTTATTTTCCCAACAGTTGTTTTTTAATTATTTTTTTGAAATGTCCGATTTTTCAAACAAGGCGTGGTCTTGATGACGTCACAAATGATGCGCTTTGGCGCATCTTTCTACCACGTTTCCACGTTATGATAATCAAGAAACGAATTAAAATTGCGTTCTACGCTTGCTATCAACCTTATCGTTGCCAATACACGTGAGTGAAGATGAGAATTCAATATTTGGCTCTGTGAATGGCAACACTGAATGGCATTTCATCATTTGTGATGTCATCAGCAGAAGCGAGTGAAAGCGTACCGAATTAAGTATTTTTTTTTTTTTAATATTAAACTTAAATAAATTATTTTAAAAATGGTCAGTTCCTATGTTTTTATGCATGCTCTTTCAGAAAAAAATACTTTCACAATTTTGGAAACGACCCCATTGGAGTAATTATGATCAATGTGTAGTTCTGTTTAGCGCCATTTTTTAAAATCTTGTCTAGGATAAAGCTAAAAGAAAATGAAGGGTATAGGGTCACTATTGTTAGTCAAAAAAAAGAAAATAAAACCTAATTTTTTAAACATATTTCATCTGTATAGTGGGGTTTTCTGCAAAAGATGATAGACTATTTGAGAAATATACTTTAGCAACCACTAAATGCCATTATTATTTCGTTTCGTAGAAAACACTGGCTGACAAGAGTCAGCTGAACTATAAATGCTAAAGTCTTAGTAGGAAATAATCCTATGTAATTTTGTACCAAAGTATTGCTTTGCTGCCGTAATAAAAGGTAAGTATGCTTATTTATGAATTTGTCTTGCTTGTTCTACATACTTATCGGATTATCAAAGTATTGCTTTGCTGTTGTAATAAAAGGTACGTCTACTTGTTTAAGAATTTATCTTGCTTATTCCACATACTTACCGGATTATCAAAGTATTGCTTTGCTGTCGTAATAAAAGGTACGTATACTTTTTTAAGAATTTGTCTTGCTTATTCCACATACTTACCGGATTATCAAAGTATTGCTTTGCTGTCGTAATAAAAGGTACGTATACTTGTTTAAGAATTTTTCTTGCTTATTCCTCATACTTAACGGATTTTCGTTCATCCGGATTTCCAGTTAGTAGGAAACAAGTCTATGTAATTTCGTACCAAAGTATTGTTTTGTTGCCGTAATAAGTGTAAAGTATTATTTTGTTGTCTACTTGATTAAGGATTTGTCTTGCTTATTCCCTATACTTACCGGATTTTCGTTCTTTCGGATTTCCAGTTAGTATAAAACAATCCTAATGTAATTTTGCATCAAAGTATTGCTTTGCTGTCGTAATAAAAGGTACATCTGCTGCTTTAAGAATTGTTCTTGCTTATTCCACAAACTTAATGGATTTTCGTTCATCCGGATTTCCAGGTTGTATAAAACAATCCTACGTAATTTTGCATCAAAGTGTTGCTTTGCTGTCGTAATAAAAGGTACGTCTACTTGTTTAAGGATTTGTCTTGCTTATATTTCACCATACTTACCGGATTTTCGTTCATCCGGATTTACATTTAGTCCGGATAACAGAACTTGCACTGTAAATACGTTAGACAAGTTGTCTACGTATGTAAAATAAATACCCAGCTTTTAATGTTTGTTCCAATCGTTTGGTATCCTTGTAGCAAATCATATACTGTTATGCATTTTTTATCCCATAATTTGAAAATTAAAAAAAAGATGATTCATTTTTAGCACTGCGAACAGGAAAGCAAGCTACAGCAACCAGCAGAGTAGACAGTTGCACTGTATATCAAATTATGAGCCAGCTTTTACCTGGACGTCACAGTTCATAAAAGAAATCACGGTGTTTTAAGCAAAATATTTTTGAATGACGAGATGAAAAATGCCTTACAGTAACCGGTTTGTAACACGGATGCCAAACAATTAAAACAAATAAATTCTGGCTGATAATTTGGCATATGTAACTAATCTCTGCTCTGACAGCCGTATTTTGTTCCTGTTTCGACAGTTGTATGACCCTAAGGTAATTTGTAAATTTCTAATAACAGAAAATATTGTTTTGTAAAGAAATTATAAATAAAATTGCGCATATTTTGTAGAAAAAAGCCATATTTATTCTCCATATTATTTTTTTATATCTGAAAAGTTTGCTTGCAAAAAAAGGAATAGGAATAGTTTTCACTCTTTTTTCTTTGAAGAAAATTTTCTGAAAATGATAGAAATACTTTTAGAATTGAGAAGAGGAGAAACAGCTACGAATATATTTATCTCACAAGACAGCCTCTCTTATGAAAAAATTGAATATGACTATTGTATAAGGGGAAAATTTACAACTTCTTCCCAAAACTTTTAACAAAAAAAGTATTCACTTACCAAAAAAAAAAAATCATAATTATGGCAACTTTGTTCTGCAAAAACTGTTTTTCATCATTAAAAGGGGGGTGGGAGAATGAGCTGAAAATTTTCCTGGTAATTTCATCTTCAATATTCCCACTTTATTAGATAAAAAATATCAAAAAAAAAAAAAGTCTGGAAACTTTGCGGAAAAAACACAAGAGATCTTCATTTTTTAGTGAGAAAAAAAGTTTTTATTGAAAGCTAGCATTCTAAGAAAAAGAATGTATTTTAAGACTTAGCAGTTCAATACTGAGAAAGAAATTTGAGAAAAGAATCTTAACATATTTTATTTTAGATATTTTTTTTAATTGAAAAAGTCATTTTTCCGCATAGTTTCAGCTCAAAAATAAATTGCACATCAGCTAATTTTGTCTGATTTATTTTTGCTTCAAGCATATGTACAACACAACAATGTTAAAGAACATAAAATAAATATTAAATGTAAAAAAAAAAAAAAAACAGAACTTAGAACGATGAAGAATGGGATCGTTTCCAAAATTTTAAAAGTATTTTTTTTTGAAAGAGCATGCTTAAAAACATAGAATCTGACCATTTTTAAATAATTTCTTTAAGTTTAATACTTTAAAAAAATTACTTAAATCGGTACTCTTTCATCGTTTAACGCTTCTGCCGGTGACATCATAAATGATGAAATGCCATTCAATGTTGCCATTCACGGTCCAAAATATTTATTTCGCTTCTTTACAGCTCAATTTTTATTCGCTTCTTGATTATCATAACGTGGAATCGCGGTAGAAAGATGCGGCAAAGTGCATCATTTGTGACGTCATCAAGACCACGTCTTGTTTGAAAAATCGGACATTAAAAAAAAAATAATTAAAAAAAAAAACTGTTGGGAAAATGAAAATATTTTCTGTGTACATTTTATTATTGTTATTTTTTTTTTTTTTTTTTGCTCATTCTATCCATTTCAAGGATTCAAAGTAGCACTTTTGACTGAAGGTAACCACCCCATTGGATCATATACTATTACTTATAAACGATTTAACTAGCTAATAAAATTAAGAATCACAGCTGTAGCAAGTTTTGCTTCAAATAAACTTTTTGTAAAATCATAAAAAATTTCTAACTTTTTTTCTTTTTTACGCTTCTCCTTAACAAATAAACATGAAGTTAGATGGAAGACTTTACGAAGCGAAAAATATTTAAAATAACTTTTTCTTTCAGGGATAGGACAGCCCCCCTCCAACGAGGTACAATTAATATTGTACACTATATATATGCATACAGTAAACTATGGATTATCCGCAGAATTGGGGGGCACAAGTGCCGCGGTGATAAAAATCGCTGATAAAACGCAACAAGACTAAAGTGAGAGACATCCAAGGTAAAAGTTGTCCTTCCTCAAACATGTAGCAGTATTGTTGCATAATACATTCTTCGAACAGTGAAAATATGTAGGGGAATGTTGGACAATGTGAAATAGCGGGGCAAAGTGAAAAGGTGAAATAATTACTCTGCATTTAGCGCAACCTATCTGGTAATATTTTAACAATGCAGTTGCACACGTAGTCTATTCCAGTTAGGAAAAAAGTACCGCCAAAGATTAAAGCTCATGATAGGCAATTTTCAAAAAATGATACTCTTATTGTAATATTTGTTGTAAATAATATTTTTGATATTCAAAAATATTTTTGATATTATAAAATAATAAAGTTCTTTTTATGAATATTTTAAATATGAATTAGGACTTTATAATAGTATATGATGCAATATTCATTTAGTTAGTATTAAGCTTATATGTATTTGAAGCATTTTGCTCAAATATTCGAGTACATGCGGGGCAAAGTGAAATTCCGTTTACTCACTCAATCATTTACTAAAACACATACGTATTCATTTATTGCTTAATTCATCTACATTCCTTCATTTAGTAATTCACTTATGTATTCATCCTTTCACTTATTTTCTTATTCATTCACTCTTTTACACACTCATTTGTTTTTCTTCATATATAATTGATTAATTAATGAAATTATTCGTTTATTGTTCCATTTTCTTTTTATTTACTCATTCAAAATTTTATTTACAGATTCATTTAATCAAAATACTTTTTATAATCAAATATAAAATATTTCAATAGAAAATTATTTCATTTTTCACTTTGCCCCATGGGGAAAAAAAAGTGAAAATTTTCCACTTTTTTTTTTTTTTTTTTGAAGGCTCATAGTTTCTGCCAAAAATTAAAAATAATGCTTCAATGCAAGTTATATAAGTACAATGTTCTTTCTTTTTGTTCTGTAATTTTCACATCAAATTTCCAATTTGTTCACTTTGAAAAAGCTCAGTCACCTTACACATTTTACTTTGCCCCATATTCCCCCACAGTACAGTAAAATGTTTTGTATTTTTGCACAACAGAACTTAGCATCAATATAGAACGAGTGTATGTACAATGAAGAAAGCCCAAAAAATGAATAATTAAATCATCCAAAAACGATAGAATTTAAAATTGCAATTTTTCGACAAAAAAACAGCTATCGGAGTTCGATTTTTATTGCGAAAATCCATGTTTCTGATTGTAGATTAACTCACGGGCAAACCGCACCGCGGATAATCGAGAGTTTACTGTTTGTACATAAACTGCCCGTTTACTAAAAAATATCTAAAATCATGGAACTTCATAAAGGTTTCCAGTAACGATACAACTTCTTCTTAAGCAACGTTACAACAATGCAGCTAGGAGCTGGATAGTTACAAAAAACCTTTATGGAAGCATAGTTTCCTTGATATATTTTTGATATATTTTTTTTTTGTAAAGTTTTATTTTACAGTCTAGTTAAACAGCAGCCAGATACACACAAGAAGGTAGTTCATGTTGGAGAAAGGTTTAGTTGAGCTTTGGGCACAAATTCCCCAATTGCAAATGGCTATCCCATCAACGCCGAGTTTTAAGTTACCATGCGGTACAGTGATTAGAATTTCTACCTTTGGTCAGGGTTTTCAATTTTTGCGAAGGGAAGTGCTTGACTACTTTGCCTGGCCTGAGCTGTGCGGTAACGAATAGTATAACTAAGGTTTCATACTAAAATATAGGGAGTTAGAGATAAACTTAAAACTGTTCAGGGTGCTGTCTATTTGGTGTACTGTAGTCTTCTCCGACATGAAATTTTCTTCCTCCCTATTTTTTATTTTCAACCTTTTGTTATATTTAAGGTAGGGTTTTTTTTTGTCGGTGAAAAGCTAGGTAAACCGTTTCTTTAAAAGATATATAGCTGTCTCGGTAAATATAAAGTCATATAATGCATCAAACACATCATTTTATTTCTTCTTCAAAGCTGAAGATGGTAAATAATTTTGATTAATTAATGCAGGAGGGAATACTTGAGATTACAAATAAGCACTGAGAGACTCTGAATTATCTCTCTCTATTTTAAGCCTTTATTGTAGCAATAAGCAACACACTATTCATATTTTCGAAAAGTTTTAGCTTACTTCCAATTCCAGTTTCATCAAAAAAGACATATCTCATCGCCGGCGGTTGCCTAGCAACCTCCCAAAACGAGAGCATTTTCAAGAACATTCTCCTTGACAAATCGAAGAAACCATCTGGGGAACTTAAAAGCGAAATAAATCCGATGACAAAACATTCGAAAATTTGCAAGACAAAGAAGTCTGGAGCACGCCGATCCAATATGCAAAATCAGTTTGTCATCCTTCTTTTGCTCATTAAGCTGAATTCCTGATTAAAGTGTCTCGCTTGCTCAATGCTTCGCCCGGGGCTCGATGTAACCTAGTCAAAGTACTGACTAGGTTATCCGAAGAATGAACGAAAATAACAGAAAATGAATAAGGAATAGAATTGGTTTGATGTAAATTGCGTAGTCCATGCCTCATGTTTGCGCAGTGCGTTGTTGTCCTACTAAGAGATACACGCATTTAATTTGTAAGAGCCCGGGACTTTTTGTGAAGCAATTAGTTTCTTTTTCGTTATTGAAGAACGACGGAAAAGATGAATAAATTATTTCGCTAAATTCAATGCACGGAAAGAAATGAATCATAAAGATTATTGATGTTTCAGTTAGCAAGTAAATTTAAATGATAAAAACAACTCAATGTTGTTGTTTTTTTTTTTTTTTTTTAAATTTCTATAATTGCTCATTTTTTTCAGAACGAGAGTTTATCCCTTTTCTTGGCTCACTTATATTTAAAAAACTAAGCATGTGAAAAATAAATTCACAATTGAATAGAATTGGTTAGACGTAAATTGTGTAGTCCATGCCTCATGTTTGCGCAGCATGTTGTTCTACTAAGAGATGCGTGCATTTAATTTGCAAGAGCTCAGGACTTTGTGTGAAGCAACTAATTTCTTTTTCGCTATTGAAGAACGGCGGAAAAGATGAATAAATTGTTTCGCTAAATTTAATGAGGGGAAAAAAATGAATTTTAAGATTATTGATGTTCCTGTTAGCGAATAAAGTTATAAAAACAATATATTTTTTTTTTCAAAATTTTTATAAGTGCTCAATTTTACAGAACAAGTTTTTATCCCATTCTCTTGGCTCACTTATGTTTGAAAAACTTAGCATGTGAAAAATAAATTCCAAATTTAATAGAATTGGTTTGATGTAAATTGCGTAGTTCATGCCTCATGTTTGCGCAGCGCATTGTTGCCCTACTAAAAGGCACACGAATTTAATCTGTAAGAGCCCAGGACTTTTTGTGAAGCAATTAGTTTCTTTTTCGTTATTGAAGAACGGCGGTAAAGATGAATAAATTACTTCACTAAATTCAATGCAGAGAAAGAAAATGAATTATAAAGATTATTGATGTTTCAGTTAGCAAGGAAAATTTAAATGATAAAGACCACTCGATGTTTTTTTTTTTTTTTTTTTCAAAATTTGTATGATTGCTCATTTTTACAAAACGATTTTTTATCCTCTTTTCTTGGCTCACTTTTGTTGGAAAAACTAAGCATGTGAAAAATAAATCCACAATTGAATATAATTGGTTTGGTGTAAATTATGTAGTCGTCCATACCTCATGTTTGCGCAATGCGTTGTTGCCCTACTAAAAGATACACGAATTTAATTTGTAAGAGCCCGGACCTTCTTATGAAGCAATTAGTTTCTTTTTCGTTATTGAAGAACGGCGGAAAAGATGAATAAACTATTTCGCTAAATTTAAGGCAAGGAAGGAAAACGAATTATAAAGATTATTGATGTTTCAGTTAGCAAAGTAAATTTAAATGATAAAGACAACTCTGTGTTTTTTTTTCTAAATTTCTATTATTGTTCATTTTTATTCCCCAGAAAGAGTTTTAATCCCATTTTCTTGACTCACTTATGTTTGGAAAACTGTGAAAAATAAATTCGCAATTGAGTTAAATAAGAGTTACAAGGAAATTAATTCTTTCTTAATTTTCGCCTCACTTATATTTTAAAAATTGAGCATATGCAAGATGGATTAATGATTGAGTGACGGATTGAAAAATTAAGAGATAGAAGAAAAATATTATTTCCCTCCATTATGGTTTGTTAATGATTTAGAAACAAAGCTCAAGTAAAATGTATTTACAGAAAATATGAGTTGCAAGGAAATTAGTATTTTTCTCTTTCTTTGACTAACTTATGATTTGGAAACTAAGTACAGTCGAGCCCGCTTATTAGAATATCGGTTAAAAGAACATCCCGCTTAATGTAATAAATTTTTAGCACAGCAAACCAAAGTAATTTGTTATTTTTATCCCGTATAATGGAATATCCCGCCTATTAGTATATTTGGGGGGGGGGGGCTATGGCAATTGGCTATTCCATTAAGCGGGCTTGAATGTATGTGTAAAATAAGTTTCAAATTGGGTGATGGAGTGAGAAAGTATCAGTTACATGGAAAGTAATACTTTTCTTTTTCTTTGATTCAGCCAAGTTTTGGATAATAAGCACGTGAAAAAATGAGCTCACAATTGAGTGATGGAATACAAAAGTATGAGTTACAAGGAAATTAATTTTTTTCTCTTCCTTTGACTGTCTTATGATTTAAAAACTAATCATGCGCAAAATAAGTTTATAATTTTGTGGTGGAAAGAGAAATAGGAGTTACAAAGAAATTGTATACGATTTTTCTCTTTCTTTGACTCACTTGTGATTTGAAAACTAAATATGTGAAATAAGTTTACATTTGAGTGCTGGAAGGAATACGTATGAGTGACAAAGAAATCAAAGCATCAGGAATATTAGGAAATTCAGACAGTGAAAATAACGAAATATTAATACCGTCACTGTTCCACTCAATTCATATCTACTTCATTCAAAGATATATTATCTAGAAAACATTTAGTTTTCTACTAAAACTGAGGGAGAATATCTTTGCAATATATCTTACGGACACATATTATGAGGTCGTTTTTACACGTTTTAAAAAAGGGGTTTAAACATTCCGTAATTGTTTTTTTTTTTACGTTCATCCTATTTAGTAAAGCCCATAAAACCTAAAATTTAACAGATTTAAGTTTAATTGGTTAACATGCTTGATAAAAACAAAAAACTAAGCAGTACTTTTAGATTCGACTTTCCGTAATTGTTTGGTACTAACATTCGAGTGAAGTATCATAAAACACTAGTAGAATTCCAATTTTCTTCTGTTGGGGAAGGAGAGGAGGAGATATTTGTCTCCCCAACAAGCCAAAATTTATTCCTTGGGTGCTTTTTTATCATACATCTTTACTTGTATATGTATATATATATATATATATATATATATATATATATTAACATACTATGATTGATAATGTTGTTTTAATCTAAAGGGTTTGAGGAGGATGGATAACTCTTAATACAACACGTTTCCGTCGTAGAATGCATACTTTACATATTTAATGATTAAAAATGTCTATTATTAAGCAAACAAAAAGAGACAATATACAACAGAGCTTAATTGAGGAAACCAGTTTAGACCGGTAAAAAAATCCACTTTTTTTGTCGGAAAATGTTAGTAAAACTATTCAACAATATGTTGCCAAAATTTGAGTGAAAATTTCCGATTAGTTCCGACGCTATGAGCTATTAAACTGACTGTGGAGATTCGAAAACGTTCACAGCATTTTTTTCAAACGTGTTTTTCTCGAAACAACTTTTTTTTCAGCTGGTGTGCATTCTAGCTCAAAGAGTTTTTGACCAATTGCTTTGAAAAGTTATCTGAATGTTCCTTATTCAATTATACTCTATATGAACCTAACTCTTTGATGGTATTATTAATAAAAATATTTTTTATTGCAAGAAATGTGAAAAAAATGATAGAAAAACCTAACATTGTAATCCCCCTCCAAACGTCTCAAAAACGTGTAATTTTCAACCTTTTTGATCACAATTAGATTGTAATTCTAGGTAAAGATGTTGTTTACGAAAGAGAAAAATTGTTATGATTACAGGCAAAATTTGTGGCTTCGGAAATGCACACCAGCAACAAGCTGTGATGGCGATCGCTCATGGACAGCAGCTTCTAACTCCACTAATTTTGATGGAAGTGACTTCAAAAAATTACAAGTTGTACTTAAAAAGATGAATATAATGTCCTCGAAGTTTAAAAAAAGTTCTGATTGTTTGATTTACTGTTAAAAAAAAATCGAGGAAAACACTAAAATTTTGGTCTTCAAAACTGGTTTCCCCCCTTAAACTGTTTTCAATTTTGATTAAAGTAAAAAAACGAACGTAAATAAATCACAAATTTTGAAAAAAAAAAAAAGTGCTTTATTTACGTTGGTTTTTTCACTTTAATCATACTGTAGCACAAAGCTTATATGATAATTTTTCATTTTGTTTTCAATTTTGTTTCATACTTGGAGCACCATATTTCATACTTGAGTTGTCCATATGCAACTGTACAATGCGAGACCAAAACATTATTCGAAAATGGAGCTTTTTTGCAATGAACAGAAACGAGACAGTTTAAAGAATGCACCGAAAAGCTCCATTGTTTACTCAATGGGTGCATTTAATAAAAGCGTCGTAACATTGTAAGTATCACGAACTTATTAACTTATTTGTATTCAATCTACTTCAAAATGCTTACCCAACAAATCAATTCCCTAAATATCATAAAGACTTTTCTCGAATTGTTGCTTTTCAAATTACTCGAATTTGTAGTTCAGAATTCATATTACAATCAAAATTCTCCATGTTTCGAATTATTAACTTCATGAACTTCTTTTATTAAAGCAGTACAAATACCTTTTTCTTTGACTGAGCCTAACGTTGTTCCTGCTATCTAGACAATCACTTACCGAGGATTAAAACGATCAATTAGAGTAAACCTAAAACATGGGATACTATTTCTGTAAACAAAGACCAGCACAGAATGATCAAGAATCTCATGGGGCGAAGTTTCCTGAAGATTTCTCTGGCTCCTTTACGAATTTAAGCAAAACTCATTATCGCACTTTAAAACTGTTTTAAATTATTGTGTTATTGCTAATTAAAATTATCTAGGGAAGTTAGTTCTCAAGCGCCAGATTTGGATTTAACAATTTAATTATTTGGGCATTGTAATAAGCGCTTAATGTGGTTATAATATGAACATAATATAAACAAATAAATAGATAGATACATATGCTGCATAAAAACATTAGGGTAACACATGGTTTCGAAGAAATTACGGATATACTTAAGCCAAAAACTACTGTGAAATAAAGCGTCCAAAATTCAAAACATGGTAGAGAAAAAAGCAAGTGCAAATCAGCGTTCCTAATTTCGAAAATAGAAAAAAATACAAGTCGTGACTTAGCAGATTTTTTTTTCACTGTTCCTGTGGTGATATTCAACGGCTCGGTGTTTGCTAAAAGCAAAGATGCTTGGAAAATGTTCCGACATTTTGATCCCCCGGAATCCATGGCTTAACATATTGTCGGGAAACTGAAATCCAGGCTGTAAGACTTACTACATTGATTCCAAGAAACTGAGAATGTGAGACATTGAACGGAACAAAATCGCCCCCGAACTACCATAGCAAATAAGGACGGAATTATCCTGTTGACAGCTCATCGAAACAAAACAGCCACTGCTACCCAGATGGGGCGATATTTCTATTTAGCAGCAGGGCAAAGGTTCTCAAGCCAAACTCTCCGAATTAGGTTTCATCACAGTGACTTGTATGCAAGCAAGCCAACGAGATGCATTCCGTTGACAGCAGGACCTTGTGCATACCGTTGAACATCAAGATTAGATGCAAAGTGATTGAAGTCAAGCGCTGCTTTCTGACGAGTCCAGATGCAGCTTAGATACTGATGCCAGACGTGTTTAGCAAGAATTGAAATTTCAGTGTGTTCATTCGGAAAAGATCACAAAACAGACAAGGCGGTTTGATGGTATAGGTTGGAATCAGCTTGAGCAGTTTGGGCGGATCAGCTTGCGCGGACCTGAAAAATCATTTGGAATGGTAATTTGACGACCCAAAAATATGCAGGCGAGATTCTGAGAAGTTATGTTCTTCCGCGTGCAACATTTAGTGATTCGTTTCTGTTAGTGCATGATAGTGGCAGACCTCATACAATTAGTCTTCTGGAGAATGTTAGCTGAGACAGTACGGCATATGGTGTGGTCAACTCATTCTCCTGATCTAAATCCGATCTAGTATGTTTGGGACACACTCGAACAACACATTACAGCAAGATCAAGGCATCCCTTCACGTTCCAAAGAATCGCATTTATACATGGGTGGAACAGTGTTCCCCAATTTGCTATCGATAACTTCACCTCATCCATGCAAAACAGGTGTGCGGATGTCTTAGCAGATGAAGTGGGACCACACGACATATTAAATACAATGTGATTTTTGTCATTTACATGCAGTAAAATCCCGTTACAGCGACCTTAAATGAACTGCAAATTTTGTTCGTCGTAACTAGGTTTTTACTGTAAAGGAATTCCAGAAAGGTAATGGCAAGTAAATCGTGATAGAAAATTTATTTCGCTGAAACAGCTATTTCGTTGTATTGGTATTCGTTGCAATGGGATTTCACTGTACAACAACAGAATTGTCCTGAAGCGTTACTTAATGTTCTTTTTACTGTTCGAAAGAATTGAATCCAATACAACCGTTTTTTTTTTCTTATTTTATTTTTTTTTCTATATTGCATTTTGTTAGACGTGCATTCTTCATTTTTTGTCCAAGCATAACAATCGCGCAGCTATTAGAACAGTCAAATATAATTCAGTTACTATTTTCAACATGATAAATGTCTCTTCAAACAATATTCACTGAAAACTTAAAATGTGAAAGACTATATAAGAAAAAAAAAAACTTTTTGAAATGATCAAACACGTGCTAGGCAATCACTTTTTTAAAAACAATATCAATGAACTGTAGTAGATTTTTGAAACAACCACTTTTGCAATTGACTTTCAAATGTAACTAATTCATTTACCTTTATTATTTTAAACACGATAAATGTCTCATTTAACAAATCTTAACCATTTCACTGAAAACTTAAAATGTAAAAACCTATCTGAGAAAGCAAAGCTATTTAAAATGATTAAACATATACCACGCAATCACCTTTTTTTAAAAAAAGTTTTCAATAAATTTTAGTAGATTATTGAAAGAACCATTTTTGAGATTGATCTTTTTTCTTACCTTAATGAGAAAGGTAATTAAAATGAGTACAAAGCGATAAAGGTCCATAACGAACCTTTTTCTTTTTGAAGGTAATACGGTATAGCTTCTTCAAAAGTACAGGAGATAAAACTTCTACGAACCAAGTCATTTGACTTGTTTAAGGAATTAAAAAACAAGGTAATAAAGGGGCTTTGCATAAATTTTCAATCTTTCTTACTTGCTGCACAGTTATTACGAATCCGTAATTTATTTCTTCTTAGACGTTGTAAGCAAAGTAGAATGCTTTTTTTAATTCTAAAAACAGCATTTTGAACATCTTTCAAATGTTTAAATCATGTTATTTAATATTTTCAGAACAGAAACTTTTACATCGTAACGATACAGAGTCGAGTTAAAAAGTGATAATTATAGAGAAGTGATGTGCGCGCAAAATTGTGATTTAGAATCTGGTTTGCTGTCATCCATGAAAATAATTGTGTTAAAATATGAGAATGTTGCTCTTAAAGGGTATAGCACAAAATTTCTTCCTTTCTATTTCTCAGAACATAAAGAACAAAACGTTCTTCCCAAGTAATAAAATGTTATCGCTAAATATCATTTAAACGTTTATTTAAGAAGGAAAATTTATTTCACAGACTGCAATAAAAGTAGCTTTCACTAATTAACTTTTATTTTTGCAAGAAGTTCTTCCACAATAAAATAAACACCTCTTTCCTCGCGTACCTAATACAACTTTACACCATTACCTCGAAATATGTATCATTATTCATTCGCTTTTTCCTTAAAAGCATATTTATTTATTTTCAGCTGTTGCGAACAAAAGATAAGTAGAGTAAGAAATATCAGTCTATGCTTCGATAATCAATTTTATCAAAAGTAAAACCATTTGTGGCCCTACTTTTTTTATTTTACTTCAAAATTCAAAATGCTTCGAAAAAAGCGCGTTACGCCCTGAATATGTACCGTAAACTGTGGCTACTTGGACCCGAAATTTCATACTTTTTGCGAGTTTTACACTGAATGCTTTGTTAAACCCAAAATGTGAACTGATAACCTTGTTTTTAGCACTTTTCAGACGTTATGCTACTACCTTAAGCCTTTTTTTAAACAACAATTTTAACTCTTTATATTTTTTTCTATTTTTAAAAATTGGGTTCAAGTAGCCCCGCGCTGGGACTACTTGAACCCACTCAGCAAATCCATTAGAAAAAGCTGTAAAACAGGTGGTGGTACCATGAAGGAGCAATAATTTTGAAAAAAAAAAAAAAACTCAAAACGTACATTCTAGAGCAAACGTATGAGCAAACTATTTATATGAATTGCAAATTGTTTATATAAATTAATATAAAATCATATACATAAAAACATTTTTAGGCAAACATAATTTCTCAAATAGAAAAATAATCTAACAGCATCTAAAACTAATTGAAATGCTCGTTATTTAAACATTAGAAGGAAAGAAAACCCCTCGATTTACTGGTTCGGGTGGATTTTTTTTTTCTTTGATAGGATCATTTAATACCTGCTCTTCCTAGCTACTAAATACTACAGGATGCCCAGGCTTGTTTTGTGAACGATCTTTTAATTTCCATTTTGGAGTTGATATACTTAAGTCAAAATGGGCTGATGCCACTATCTAAGACATTTCTCCGAAATTAGTTGAAGCTGGACAGACTTGTAATTTGTCTTCTAAATAATCCGCATTATTTCCTACTTCAAGGGGTTATCTTTTACTTTTGGATCCTTTTTATCCCCAGATCTTCAGAAAACGGGTATAAATAGTAACTAACCTCTTTATTTTAAAAGATTACAAACCTTACTTAACATAATTTTGTGATGAAATGTGGTTTGGAGCTATTTGAACGCAATGTTCAAGTAGCCATATTTTAAGGCAACCAGTGCACTTTTACTAACTTATATTAGTTACTGTGTTAGTTATATAGCTATAACTTTAAAACACTTTTATTTTACTAAGAAATATAATACAAACATAAAACTATCTTGATCTTGATGATATCAGATCTTTCCACGAACTTTCATGTGAAAGTATACGGACACAAAAAACAACTGTTTAGACAACTTGCAATCATAACCTCAAACAGAAAAAGGTGGGAATAGCAGAAACTTTGTTTCATGTTCTAACCTCTACCTAACTGCTATCTATCATGGAGAAAGTTTTTCAAGTCTATACATTGAGTTACATAGGACCAGGACGGATTTTAAACACTTTTTTCTCATGGATTCAAGTAGCCCCATTTGAATGTATGCTTAATTTCACTAAGAAAAAAATATTTTTACTCCAAAACACCATTCCTGAATATATTCCACCTAAATTGTTCCTCCACATGTTAAATTTGTCAAATTGTATTCGTTTGATTGAATTTTACAAAGAATGTTATTCAAAAAGGCTAAGTGAAGCTAAAAGGAAAATAAAAACATAGCTTTTTCCAATCCGTCATCAGGATGACATAGAGGTTAGCCTATGCCATCTCATGCCCAAACTAGCCAGTGAATTTTCAAGGTGCAGGGAACCGTTATTGCCCATATCGTATGACTTTGCAGCAAGAAAAGCATTTTTTGATTTTTCTCGGAAGAATTAAATTCCTAGGACAATTCCATCGTGAGATTCCAGGTGAATCCATCTGGTAGGTGAGTGGAAGCCAAAATTCTGGAATTTATGGCATCTGCCGAAAGGTATGCCAAACGAAAGAATGGTCGCCGGTCTATTTGGGATGCACTAGGTCCGAAGGGGTGTCCGTGGTTCTGAGATAGAAATTTCGCTTCGAATGCCTGAGTTTGGGGGTTCGACTCCCACCATAGCCCTGAATGTTATTTCCTCTTTCTGCTCTGTAAACTTGCGAGGTTATAGCACCCTATATCTTCACAGTAATTATTAACTATGGCTCGGCAACAACTAGGTCTGCAAACTGTAAGGAGCCAATACAAAACCCATATAGAAGCACCTTTTTTTTATTACAGATATATTTTATTAACCCCTAGGGGGATCCTGTACCCCCTGAGTGGCATATCCGCAGGGTGGCGGATGAATGCATAAATTGGATTTTTTTTTGGGTGGTTGGAGGGACATAGAATACCTCCCAGGGACCAAACGTGCAGAAGTCCAATCCTTCGGGACTCTGGCAACCATCCATGCATAAGATGTCAATCAAAAAAAAAAAAAAGCTTCCGTAGCTAAACAACAATCCCAAAGAATCATTTTTTAATTAGATCATGGTGTTGATTTTATGATTTAATACATTTCTGCTTTTAAGTCCACTGCTCAACTTCATTTATTTACTTAGACATTTAAAGATGCATTGAATATTTCGATGTCTAATCAGAGAAATCGCGAGATAATGCTCTGAATGTTTGAAACTTATACTAAATCATATAATTAATCCTCAAAGTTGGGGCTCTGTGTACTGAACTGTGTCTTCATGAGACATTTCAAATTATAACTCGCAAGAGATGGCGAGTTAAGTTATCTCTATATCCTACGCATGTGACTTTAATGAGAATCATGTCCTGAGTCTCTGTTCAAACCCAGTAACTAGCGAAATATGCGTAGAAACTGGATTTCCATTCGTTAGTGCAGCATCTTAAGTAAGACTTTCTATTGACTTTTGCAATTGATCAGGCCTCTTAACTTTGGACTTATTGGGATTAATAGACCGTTGTCGGAATTGAAACAAGTTGTTTTCTTTGAATATGAAATAGATTTTACCTCGTAAGTTTGCAATTAAAGTTTAATACATGCCTTGAAAATATTTAGTGTCATTTGCTGAAGATTTGCTTTAACTCCATTTTTACAAAAATGAAATTTAATTCCAAAACACATATGAAAGGTCCACTGGAAAAACAGTATAAGACTCCTCTTTGTACGAAATCCTTGTTTTATATATTTTTCATTATCAAATTAGAACACTTGCCTGTTATCGCTCAGCAGAGTTCGTGATAAAAACAGGCTATTTATGAAAAATCTCCGATTATTCATTGCGTTTCCGAGAATCATTGAAATACAGCTCATTCCATCGCCGATATCTTTCTAAATTTTTGAGATATTTAACTGAATTTTTTTAGTAAGTTGCCAAATCTGTATGCCCAGCAAATTTTGAAAGTGATAAGTTGTTATCTTTCGCGCTTGCACGGTGAGAAATGAATTGCTTTGAATGTTCATATTTCATCAATATGAGTTCAATATTTTGATTTCAAATTTTAGAAAAATTATTCTCTTTTATGCTGTCAATTTTCTGAAAGTTTGTACGGTTTGACGAAAAACTGCGTGCTATGAACAAAGACCATGCGAGCAAAACTGATAATTTTGAAAGAAACGCTCTTATCTTTGTGAATATAAAAGTTATTTTTGTGAAAATCTATAAAATTATCGTACATAATAAGTTAAGTTCTGAAATTTACAGCTTATTTCCAGATATTTGCAATGACGAAAAGTCAAAAAATCGTTTTTGTTTTCGTTAATTTGTTGCTGGTCCCCTGAATGTAGGGGGGGCACTTAATTTTTATTGAAAAATGTCAGCTGAAGTGTACCTGTTATGAGGAAAAAATTTCACAACAAATAGTGTCTGATTTCTCGAGTAGTTCTATAAATTGTGAAATACTGAAAGTGTCGTAATACTTTTGATTCTATAGTGTACGTAATGTATTGCACTTATATGACTATTTCTTTAAGTGGCAAAATAGGATTTCTGTTTTACAAAAGTTAGCATATGCCTGTAAAATTCATTAAAATTTTCCGCTTAAAACATATTTTGAATTGCAGAACCTCTCATCTGATCTAAATTAGTTTTTAGAGTTTCATCAGGGGTGAACTTTCTGAGGCAACCCAGAACTCAGGGGTCTTTTAACTGACGACTCTTTTAATTCCAGTCTTTTTTTGAAAAATATTTGTTTTTAAAGAATAGAAATAGCATGCATATTGAGTTACATGCGTTACATTTTGACTTACCTCAATAACAAACGTTTTAGGAGAAATAAGTAAAACTGATGCTCTCAAGCTGAGAGAACGTTCAACAAATTCAACAAAAGTAACTGCTACAAATTAAATGTTTAGTTTTATGCCTTCTACTTCCACATACTTTTACTTTTAACGTTTTATCGTTCTATACTTGAATTAAAAATTAATAGTATAAAATAGAGAATTGTTTGGCGCAGTATAGCCCTGAAGGGCTCTTGCGCCATTAAACGCAAATAAACCAACCAACCAAATCAAATGCCAAGTGTATTCTTGTTGTTGCTATTATTAATGACACTTCAGAGACCCAAGTCCCATTCACTAGTAAGAATTTATCCTTATTTTTTTTTTTTATTTAAGATTTAAGAAAGAAGGGCTCCTGAACAGGGCTGACAGGCTTTTTTTCGCAAAACTGGAAATTGGGCTCATTAAATTCGCGAGATCCAAGCAGGAAAGCGCAAGATAATATAACTAATAATTCTTAGTTATTTCACTGTTTTTGAAATTTTTACTGCTATAGTTGTTCGATTATCTGAAAAACGATTTTTAAAAATTATAATGATAATAAATGGTAAAAGTTCGCTTTCGATAATTATTTATTTGTACAATTTCTTAAAAAATGGTAAAAAGCCGTCAATCGTTGCTTCAAAAGCAAAAATACCCCCATTCAAGACAGATAGATAGTACAGCAAAATAGGCGTTAAAAGATGGGAGAGAAAAAATTACATACCTGTCTAGACTAGGTGAGATTTTTTGCTGATTTTTCTTCTTTCTTACATTTGTATTCCCATTCTAAATTGCTTATCCAAAAAATTACGTTTAACTCAAAGTATTACATTTCATCGCTAAAATGTTCATTAACTTAGCATCGTTTTCATCGATAAAGCTCAAAATACAAGAATTTCAAACAAAATCAAAAGAACCCATGATCACTACTGAAAACCAAAGTTTTTTTTTTTTTTTTTGGGGGGGGGGGGACTCAAGCTTTGGCAGTTTTGCTCCTGAAAGAAAGATACCCTCAAAAAGGAGAGGCTTTGGCCTCGATAGATGGCAGCTCCTCCTCCAAAGTTTTGGCATAGTTCTGAAGGGGAGAGAAAGTCGCTAGAGACTCTTCACTCACGGTAAACGGTTAGCAACACTTTCGGACCACGGGTTTAACGAGAACGCACTCGGTGGGTGTTTGGCGGTGTCAAGGTCCAAACCAGGAGCTTTCCAACTCGGAATCCAATGCTTTATCCACTAAGCTACCCTCAAGTATAGTAATTGCTGTATAAAAGGATAAATTCTTTATCCAAATAGTGTGAATAATTTTAATGTATCATGAAAATAGTTTGGCCTTAACGGAAGTTTTTTCACAATTTCAGTTTTTTTTCCACACAAGGAACAGGGTTTGGTCATACAGTTCTAACATGTATATGTATTAACATACTAGGATTGAAAATATGAATGAAATCCCCTCTCGCTGCGTCAATGGATTAAGTTTACTTGAAATTGCTACTTGGAAAGAATTTACAAAATGTATAAACACAATTACTATTTATTTTAACTGCATTCTACTACGTCAAGGTAAACTTGACGCACGTACTGTTATTAAATACCATTGACTCAGTCAGATAAACGTCAGCTTGCATTAAATATTAAAAAAAAAGATTCCTATACAAATATTAATATTCAATACGTGAATTTTAAACTCCTCCCAGTGTTCTTTTTCAATGTTGTAAAGTAATTTTAAACTTTGCTTTTATCAAATTAGGAAATTAAATATTTCTGAAAAGGGATATTTCCACCCTGAATAAAATGAAACGTATTTAATAAAATTCCCTCCATGGAGATAATTTATTTTCCTCTATAAAATGTTAAAGCGTGGATCCCAAAGAGGACCTCATAAATCAATATTTCTGGCGCACTCGTCCAGAATTTAGGGCAATGCTCCCCTTTCGCAATATATATTCAGGGAGCAAGATGGACGTGATATTATGATTTCCGAGCAAATGATCAAAAATAAAGGAAATTGCTGGAAATGTGGCTATCATACGCTTTGCAAAATACAGACCCATAATCTTCAAAACATTTTACGTTTACTGTGAGTTTACGAAATTGAAAAATTCAAACTCATGTTGAAATTTTAGATTTCAGACAAGTGATTTATAAAAGAATGTCCTTCTGCTATTCTACTTCTATCTTGCATAGGTTTCGTACTTATGAGAAAACTTAGAAGCATTGTCTGGATTCCTGTTGCTTACTTAATGGTTTATAATTTTCTCATTGATGTAGTCTTATTGCTTACTTATTGGTTTATAATTTTTTCATTGTTGTAGTCTCATTGCCTACTTATTGGTTTATTAGTTTCTCATTGTTGTAGTCTTATTGCTTACTTATTGGTTAATAATTTTCTCATTGTTGTAGTCATATTGCTTACTTATTGGTTTATAATTTTCTCATTGTAATAGTCTTATAGTTGTGTTCAAATTTCCTACCCTCTTAAACATATCAAAAGATAAGGTTGAAACTGATAAACGGGGGAGAAGGAAATTTCGTGTCGGTGAAAAGTAAGGAACCCCTATTTTTACTTTTAGCTGCCTGTTGTTCTCCCTTGATGTGTTTGCTTTATCTTTTCTTCTATAAACTCACTTCTTTTTCATTAAAAAAAGGGTTCCTGGTAACCTTAAGGGAACCGTGGACCTTCCAAATAGCTCAAATCGGTCAAAAATATGATTTTTTTATTCCGTGGGAGTAACAATATATGAAATGTGCTGAATCGTATGAAAACAACCTCTTGTTGATCTGATGTTTTATCGCGAAGTTATATGCGTTTAAAAAAAGTAAACAGAGCGTATTTTCTATTAAAATGGTTGTAAAACATGTAAACAAAGTCGAAAAACTAAGTGTCAAACATGTAAACTAAGTTTCAATAAGTTCTTACATTGGTATTAATGTCAAACATTTAGTCATCGTAAAAATATCTTTCGGGAGGTACTAAAATACGAAGAAGATGAAATGTAGGTGAAATTAGACTTTAACGTCATTTATCTCGGACTGGAAAATTCGATGCGACACAGATTGAAAAAAGCTCCATGCGACTTAATTTTTGTTCGATATGCTTCAAATTTCAGAATATGATACTTTGGTAGTAGTTTGATAAAACTGGGTATGCATTAAGGTTTAAGAGAATTTTATGTTGCTTAAAAATATTAAAGTTTTGATTTTTATGTAATATTCGCAACAAAAACTATTGCTTTACGCGAAAAAAAATTACTGTGCAGTTAATAATGGACCAATCCTTAAATGGAAACCCAAAGTTCTTGGCAATGTTCTGTTCTTTGATAAAATGCAAATTGTTTGAGAAAAGAGCAAAAATTGAGTCGCATGGAGCATTTTAAAATGTTTATTTTAAATTTCAAAATTTCTAATTTTAATTAAATTTTTATATTGTTGCAGTTTTTTGCTTGATATTTTGCATGCTAATAAACTTACTAACTTTTATGCCCAGTTTCATATTTCAAAATTAATAAACAAAAATTAAAAGCTTTCAAGGTCCACGGTCCCCTTAAAATACGTGTATGCAGTTTTCCTGTTAATTTGTGCGTTGAAACGTTGTTTTATACTATTTAATTTTTCAAGCAAAAAGGTACATTTGCTAAAATGATTAAATAAGCTTTGTGCTACAATATGATTAAATTGAGTAGTAACAGTTCTCTCGCGGCTTTATGGTTCTGTGGGGAGCTTGCTGCACTGAAGAGGCTCCATTGTAGCCTTGAAATAGTTACATGCTATATTTTCTTGAGAATTTGCGCTTTATTTACGTTGGTTTTTCACTTTAATCACAGAAAGATTCAAAAGTGTTTATGGTAGGTTTCGTAGTTATAAGCTAAACTAATGAAAATATATTTGGTATTTATGTATTATCCGTGTACTAGTGATAAATTGCCAATACTTGAACTGTGTTCGGCAAGGATTTTTTTATTGTTCTTATCAAACTCTTCTCTTAGTAACAATTGGATTATGCGTGGTTTCTTGTTTTTGTAGCATTTTTGAAAAGTTGCCAAGCATACGAATGTTTATTGTTAAAATCCTTTTTTATCACAGTATTAAGCATGTCACTTAAAATTAACTTTAGCCATGAACCTAAATTAAACCCCGTTCTGGAAATTACAATACTAATGTAATAAAAGGCAGAGTGGGGATTTTCGTAGTAGCCTTTGGTACTTTAGTACCTCGGATCTGTACAAGATAAACTTATTTTCATAGCTTCAAGGTACACTATTTGGTCCTCTATTAAAAACTTTCTAATCACCGTTTAGATTATTAGCCTATTCTCATTTTAATCACATGATATTACAGCTATAAATATACATTGTATATAATTAAATTCACTAACGCAGAATCTATGTTTTGAGGTAAAACAATGAAGTGGAAAAATAAAAAATAACTTTTGATGCGTCAATTTACTCTTCAAAATAATGTATTACCTCTAATGGTGTATTACCTCAAAATTGCAGCTTTTTGTCTTTTTTTAAAAAGTAATTTAGCTACATGGAAAACTATGGTGATAAAGATGCAAACTGCATGTGTAGCATCACATATTATTAAAAATAAAACTAAAAATAGTATAAGACAAGGAACATCACTTTCCCCCTAAGTGAGCTAGTAAACTAAATTAGCTGAACAGATAGATAGATTTGTGAATATTTGTGTGTTTCTAAGATTTACTAAAATCATTTATTCTATTGAAAATGAAATTTTAAATAATAAACCACCTCAACTAACTCGATTGCAGCCCATTGATGCATTTTTAACAAAATGACAACGTAGCTTGCTTCTTAAATTAACTGAACTTTTTTTTTATTAATTAAAGGGGATAGTTTAATTGCGTCCTTCATTATGATAACTTACTTTTTCTCCTTATCTGAACAGCTCTAATTAAGAAGCGAACACTTAAGTGATAAAAATACTCAACTTAAGTCTTGTTTTCTTCGTACGAGAGCAAAAATAATTTTAAAAAAAAGTGAAGCTTCACATAAAAGAAGTTAAGAACCATTTATCGGGGCAAAAACTTTTCCGTAGTGAAATAATGTGGGGCTTATATAAATCTCTTCCACTTTCCAAAGTCTAATCAGAATTTATGATGGGTGTTCTTCATGCCACGTGCCTTCGGTGGATGCTGGGGACGTGATCTCAAAAAGTGAAAAATATATAAATAAATAAAAGGGATTTATGCAGAGGGGATTAAATAGATTCATGAAAAATATGGCTTTTTAGATTTTGCTGAATCTGCTAAATCTATGACTCTCTTGATTCTTTTCATTCCTTTCGATTTAAAAAAGGATTTTTTATTTTTAAAATGGTACCACAGAGTTGATTAAGGGTCTACCACTGGTTTGGAAGGGTCAGCATTTTTGTTTTTCAGTGTTCTGCTTATTTTTTGCATCGGTTCCAATATCTTCACTTGCAAACGGAACAGTAAACAGAAAATCTTATACATTTAAAATTGCAGTTATAAAAAATATTTTTTCTCGTAGTACTTGCAGTGCGGATTAAAGCTACATGAGTTAATTCTTATTTTTACTCAATTCTTAAAACTCATTTTGGATGCGTACTTCCATGAGCAAGTAAACGGCAGTATCTAGACAAATGAGTTTTCGATATATTTTAAAAAACATGTTTTGGGTTCAATATTAACAATAGGGAAATTTTAGACATCTTTTTTCGCGCTTTTTTCCCCAGTGGTAACCAAAAGCGCAAGCTTGTACAATGGCTTACTTGGTTACAAGGCTAACTTACAATATATGACAAAAAAAGAAGCAAATTTTGCAGTTTTGGCCTTTACCTGTCCATGGCAGCATACTACTGCTTCTGCCTATATTATCAGCATTGTCTGGCAAAGACAAGCATACAGTTTTTAGGCATTTGATACCCGAAGAACTCCGCACCAACCAGTTTTAATTGATTTCATCGGGACTAAATGTCACCGAAATCTGTGACAATTACTGAGACCTTCAAAATTTTGACATAATACTGAGTCTCCACTAACGTACGTACAATCCAACATGTTCATGAATTATTTTATTCCCTAATTTACAAATTTCCATCTCTAAAACAATACAGATATAGAAAAGGAATACCTCCCCCCCCCCCCATTTCCTCTCTTCATGTGCAATACTTCATAAAAAAAAGTCTGGCATTAAATTTTTGATCAGACTTTAAACAGTCCGAAATTGAAATTTTTGGCACACAACGTATCTGGCTACAAAATATCTACTAAGAAGCCTGCTTCTGCAATAAACCTTCAGGAAGGAATTTTTAGGCTCTGGTTCAATGAAATCAGTCAAGAGTACTTTCAAAAGTTGATATTTCCTATGTAGAACCGCTGCAAAGCACTTCTCGCAGCTCGTGGAGGATCTATTAAATATTGAAGTGTTTCTCAGGGATCTATAACCTTCAAAATGTATGAGGCAGCAAAAAACAAAGGGGTGTATGTGGACGCTTCAAAGTTTTGAGTATAACGCGTTTAAAGTTCAGATTTTTAGGTAGGCTTTCATTGATTATTTTATAAACCATGTTGTTTAACAGAACCTATCTACCAGGGCAACAAGAACCATTGCTTGCCCCAAGACAGAGGGGAGGCTTTTCTACCATTTGTACTCGTTGCCTCCTTTTTGTTTTCGCACTTAAATCTCTTTGCTTCAGTTTGTCTCATACGTAATATGTTTGAAGTTATGTAGAGGTCATTAACAACGGATTTTGGGTATCTATTGCTTTACTCCAAGTTTGTTAAATATTGCTACTTTCACTTTTTTCATGTTGTAAAATAATTAAGAGAAAATAGTTTATTAATCCTAACAAAACGTGATTGAGATTAATTGTTCAACTGTACTTTATCGAAACAGTAGTATCAACAGACAAAACGTAACTATGAAAAACATCATTTGCACACTTTTTGAAAGTTTTTCTTGCCAACGTGGGAGTAGAGTCGATGTTTTTCAATAACAGTTCATGCAATAAAACATGAATCTAGCATGTATAAAGTCTTGGTATGGTGTTCTGTTTGGGAATTGAAAAGAAAGTACCTTTCATTACTTGTAACAATGCTTCAACTGTTTTTTGACTAACTAAATATTTTTTTTACAATTATATCACAATTTAGTGACAGATTACTTTATAGTTCTATACTGAAATAATCCATAACTAAGTAAAAGAAAAGTATTTGCTTTCTATTGTGGTGTTTTTTAAAACTTAAAATCAAGAAATGGTAGTACTCAAAATATTTGTTTCAAAATGTTATTCAAAAATGTTAATGTTCAAATTCGACACAACAAATCTATCACGTGGGGTAAAAGCACCGATTATGGGGTACCTTTTTTATTTATCCCTAACAGCTAACATGATTAAGAAACGAGCTGATGTGTGCATCACATGACTTCCTTTTACACCAATTTAATGCTATTTCCCTATTATTGCAATTTTAATGGGATTCTCTCTCTAACTCTTTAAATATCACTAGCAATGGCCACATTGAAAGCAGATTTAAAAAAAAAAATAATCGCCAAATTTTTCGCCAAGTTGGCGACAAAACTTGGCAACCAAAAGACTGGCGATATATCGCCAAGTGACCGCCAAATTATAACACCACTTGAGTTTGCATCGAAATTAACAATGATTTCCCCCCAAAAAGGTGCAAAAGACCCCTTTAGAAACACCCGAATGCAACCAAAATAGGAGGTGCACAACTAGACCCCACTACGAGTCTATGTACCAAATTTCAACTTTCTAGGACATACCATTTTTGAGTTATGCGAGATATATACGCACATACGCACATACGCACATACGCACATACACACATACGCACATACATACAGACGTCACGAGAAAAGTCGTTGTAATTACCTCGGTGATGGTCAAAATGGATATTTCGCGTGTCTATACATTCTTAGGCACTTTTCCGCATGTGGTCGAATCGAAAAAAAAACTCAACATTCATTTGGGGGTGAGCAAAATGGAAATTAAGGGCGATTTTTGAGTGAAAATTTTTTCGCGAATACAATACTTCCTTTTTTGTAAAAGGAAGTAAAAATAATATTGCGTTAAATAAGAAATTTAAGATTCTGGTTATAATACAAATAATCAAACCTTAGACAACTAGTTCTGAAATTCTCCGTAGATGTCGGATGCACGTATATAAATAACATGGGTATCCCATATTAAAGGGTACCGCCATATTGTGTGGCGTTAACCTACTCTTTTTGATAAAACGAAAGTATGACCTAACCTCTTCATAAGTGTTCAAATAATTAATCCGAGTTGACCTATGTACACGACACTTTGCAAAAACTATTGGTAACATGTGATATAATGCTGTACTTTTTAAGAAGTGTTGTATCTCTTACAAAAATGGGACTTCATTTTTGTTTCTTCTTCCAATTACAAAAGACGCCATAAAGTTTTCTTTTGAAAAATAAAAGTGTGTTATGTCTTATTGCCTAGTGTCAAGTCGTCTCCTTAGGGAGCTATTTTCAAGCTCAGAACAAGAAAAAGTCATTACAAACAACATATAAAACAGTAAAACAGTGAAGCTACTCAATGCTGGAATGCTTTTTAGACTGATTTTTTTTTTTTTTTTTGTCGAACTTTTTCCTCAATTCTTTAATTACTTAAAAATGAAAGAAAGAAAGGAAAAAAAACTCAATATTTACAACAATACTTGCGAGCTATTCTTTAAAGTCATTGTTCAACCCAATATTAGTATTCCAAGTACTTTCAAATTGAATTTAAGATCTAAGCATACAAAACAGTTGCGCTGCAAATAACCAATTATACAAAGAGTGGATTTGCTATATTTTCATTGCTCTATATATTTTTAGAAAAAGTGAGACAGCTAATGATCTACTATGTCATTATCGGAATAAAACAAAAAGCTGCTACTAATCTAATACAAATTGAATGTGTGAAGGATCATCATCTTTCTGTTGATCAATTTTGATGTAAATATTATCACTAATCAATCCTTGATACGTTAAAATTAAAGGTTTTTGCTAGTAGTCCGATGAGGTCATGATCCATTAGACAGAAAGTTAACGAATGTTGTAAAGCCTAAAGAGCAAAAAAAAATGTATGTATGTGATCTAAAACTACAATTAAGCTCCTTTACAGTGGAAAAAGTTTTGGCCCTACTGTTTATTTTCGGAATGAAAAAGGGATTCCTTTTACTTCCGAGAAATATTGCATGTAATTTGTTCTTACACCTTACAGCTCAAAATTCAATGTATCGACCTTGTCTGTTGTTTTACTTCGGCAGAAGAGATGCTTTAGATATCCTTATGAGACGTAAGACAATCGATATACATAGAAAACCAATAACTCACGTTAGGTGTCTAAAAATAAATTTCTGAAAATTAGTTTTAAAAACACTCTTTGTTTTTTTTTTTCTTTCTAGTTTTAACTATAAGTTTTCTTCCATACCACACTACAAAGTCTGTACAAAAATTGTTGCATGATTTTTTTTTCTTATTTTATAGCAGACTTGATAATTCTGTCCAACTTAGCTTCTCTATCTGAGGAGGATCAATAAAAATGGCTCTAATTAAAGGACTAGCAAAACAGGCAATCGTTCGGTATTCAATGGAAAAAGCGTTCCTTCACGAAAATATCTTCACTTCTCTAACTGAACGTACTCATTTTAAAATCTTCTCAAATTTCAATCTCATCAGGATATAGCCTACATTTTCTCCTTCGCTGCTTCCGAAATCGGTACTGTCTCAAAATGTGGGGAGGGGGGGGGGGAGACTCGTAGATGTTCAATGTTATTCCGTGATAAATTTAATACTCGTCAAACTCACTAAAAGCAGCTTCGTAGATTGAACGTTTTCGTGAGATTTTACTTAATATGATTTCGGAAAAGGAAAAAAAAAGGTTGGGGGATTGTATCTGAAACTTCTTATTTATCTCAATCTCTTGAAAGCATTTAAGTATCGAAATCAAAAACAGGTGCCCAAAATATGAAAATGTTACAAAAAAAAAGTCAAAAATATTCGAAATAATTTCAGATCACAAAGTTGTTATACCAAAAGGTACAAGACAAAAGTGTATCAAAATGAAACAAAACAGCACAAAATGCAAAAACAATGCCATTGTATTGTCCGTTTTCTACACGAAGGTACTCCTCCCTCGTCACGTGGTATCCGATGATTCTATTTCGCTGTTTTTGGCAGAAGGTATATTCTGATCATAGCATTTTGTTGTAAAAGCAGCAGTTTTTAAAATGTAAGAAAAACTAAAATGACAACAGGCAAATGAAGCAAGTGGTGTAAAGGACACAGACTTTTTTAGCACATTAAAATTCACGCCCAAGTTACGGCTGTCAGGTTGTCTCTTTAAGAAGCGCGTGGATTGCTTACCGATCATCCCTACGTAAAATGGAGCTCTGCGTGCGAGGAGGCGTGGCGAAGTGCCTTCTCGTGAAAAACGGACAATAATCTTAGAACTGGAATTATTAACTGGAGGGAGCGAGTCCAATCATAGGCTTAGGAAATGCTGAAGCAAAGATCTCAAGTCACATGGTTCAACTTCGACGAATGGGAGACACGTTTAACGTGAAGCGAGTTTAAGAGACCTGATTTCTTACAACATTTAACTTTTAATTACATCACGTAGTTTGGGATCCTTGTATCAAGAATTGAAGGCTCCATCCACTTTTTATTTCTTCTCAATGTTTGTAACAGTAAAATAGTTTTAAAATAAACGACATATAGTGTCCAAAAAATAAAATTGCATCCAAACACATACAATTTTTAAGAAATGGTGAATAAACTATGAAAAATGTGTCAAATCATAAACCTACTGCTCAAAAAGCATAAAGCTGAATCCAAAAGCATAAAGATTTATGTTTAAAGCGTGGGAACATAAATCAAGAGATGGATACAAGAGTTCAAACAATACTAATTGCCAACTTAACTTTTGTTTACAGTAACTAGCTCTCGTGCTTAAGGGGCATGAAATACATCCTCCTAGTATATTTCAAACTCAATTGAATTAAAAGTATTATTTTTTACTACGTTCGTATTTACAAATAAAACGTTGTTTAAAAGAAAATGTAAAAGAAGTCTGCGTATGCTCGTGCCGGAAATGACTTAAGAGTAAAGGTTATTTCATATTAACGAGTGAATTGCACATCAGCGAAGTTACTTTACTTATTTTGCGCAATAGTAATCTTTGAAAAACTCTCCCGCTATTTTATTCATTTATTTATCTACATTTCTCAAAAGACATAAACAAACAAAAGCCTTAAGACAAAAAATGTCTTATACCAAAGGATTTCTATGTTTCATCCGACAAGATGACTTCAAGGTATGTTTGGCAACTCCTAAAAAGGATTTCTTTTCATTTTATTCTTACTTTAAATCTTCATTTTGAGAACCTAATTATAAACATCATCTCTTCTTTTAATTCCATTTCCGGGGACTTTAATGTTGTCTTTAAAACTCCACTTTCAAAACTTTTTGCCAAATTGAAACAAGCCAAATAAGAGCCCCTGTTTTTGTTTTTCTTGAGACAAAAGTGTCTTTTTTGTCTCAAATTAAAAGCAAAAACATGTCAAGAAGAAATGTTAGAGTCTTTTAGTTTGGAATAAAAAGGTTCCTTTCTAAAGTAATTCGTAAAAAAATAAAACACTTGTTTTAAACCAACGAAAAATTTCGTGCTTTCAATCACTTTTCGGTAATCTCCAGAGCAGTGATGTTATTTGCTTTATTGTCAGCGATTTTTTCTCCACTTTTCGTTTTAGATCTATAAGGATTTGAAAGAAAAGTATACTTAGAACGATTTTGTCACCTTCTCTTCGAAAGAAAAAAAAAACCATTCTTACAGAATTTTTGTATACATTAAAATCTATTATCTTTTTCAGACACCTTGATATCACGTATGTTGAATCACTTTTTCAAACACTCGAAATTACGGCATATAACTTAAGTGTTAAATTACTTCAAATATAGCTTCTGTGTTTTGATGTAAAGCTCTGGTTGTGACCGTTTTTTTTAGAGTTTGTTAAAATTTCCAAATTATGTCATAAATTTTTAATGCATATATTAACATATAAACAATGCAATTTCATTACTTTTAGCTTTTGTAAATTCCTGTTTTTATCTTGCAAAATCACATACGTTGATTCTATGATTGTAAATCCCGTGCTGGTCTTAGACACGTGTGTTCTTCACGTCATGCAATAACGAAGTTCGTACAATCGGTCGCCGATCTAATATTGTGATATACTAGTTTTGAATGCTATACAAATGAACATCGCTTCATAAAGCTTCGTTAGATGATTTTGTTAGCAGTGTTAACTCTCTTTTTTTCCTTACATTTCCACTTGTTTAGTCATTCGGACTAACCGAGTAGGCGGTTTGCTCTTAGAAGCCTATGCTGTCGATTAGAAAAAATATATTGTTATTTCATCGGCTAATGGTTATATATACAAGGAGAAGTATTTTTGGTGGTATAAAACTTTGATACGACTAATGCAATTCCTAAATGAAAGCCCAACTGGCAAACGTCCGACAGGAAGACCAAAAATTAGATGGCTGGATTGTTTGGAAGGAGACTTTAATACTATTAAATGCTCAAATTAGAGAGGTCGGAGGAAAAATAGATTCAGCTGGAAGAAACGTATGGAAAGGGCCAGGACCCACAATGGGTTGTCGAGTCAGTGATGATGATAGTGAAAATGTTAATGTCTGGAGAAGGAGAGCTAACTCTGATCTTAAAAATCATTAAAAGAACCAGGTATATCATTACATCACGATTCAGAGAATAAAATGGGTAGGAAATCACTGCAGAACGGATGAAAGTTCTGCGACAAAAGCTCTTCTTAGTCAGACCATTCGGCACCCAAAAAAAGAGGAAGACCAAAACTTAGGTGACTCGACTGTCTGGAAAAAGTTTAAAATTTTGAAAATAACTGGATATACCTGGGATGTTAACTGCGTGGTGTAATAGGAGCACTTTGAATTTGATTCTGCGGAAAAAAAGGGCTCATCTTGGGCTGTTGAAGAAGAAGAAAATTGGTTACAGAACTTTGCTAAGCTTTGACCTACAAAGGACATTACGCAATTTGTTAAACTGTATTTTCTTTAATATCGTGATATATTATTACATTATATTTGTTATGAAAGTAGTAAATCTTTGAAAGCATTTATGTTTAACGGGTAGTTATTTTTTTATTAATCATCTGGACTGTACATACTCTTGACAGTATTATGTAAGTAATTCACGAATTTTGAAACAAATCAAGGAAATTTAATTTTCTAGTACTTCTTTTGTGCACAAAACTGCAGTGGATTTTTAGGGCATTTTTTTATTTTACTCACAGTTAAATTAATTCCTCCACTGAGACAATAGCATGAAATAGAAACTTCGGTTTTTTCAGGCAATTAATGAAGAATTCTCGAAAGGTTTATTGTTTGTAAGTACTGATAAGCGCTTTGTGTAATTTGTTTCTTTGTTGTAACTTAATAAACTAAGCAGAATGAAGTTATACCATAGCTATTGAAAAAGTGTCGAATTGTAAGCGTGTCACATGAGCCCGGTAGCAGAATTAGCTGTGGCAGTCTGCGACGCAGATCAAAAGTCAAAAAATAGTCTACAACATAAACTGACTTTAAGATTAATCATAAAGCTTAAATCGGCATCAAGAAACGCTAAAAAATGATTCTTATCCGAGAATATGATACCTTAGTGGATCATATCCCAGAAAATGCGGTACAAATAATCATAAACTGAAACTTAGATTTATTTTCTTAAAAATTTTTGATTTTGTTTTTCCTCAAATAATAATAAAACGTGGTCGGGCGGGAAAAACTATTTACCTAAACCCCTTAGTTGTTAAAAAGGTTATTTGAAGAACATATAACTTTCTTCTGCTTCATTTCCACAGCAGTTGAACCAAGGGATGATTACCAATTTTAGAATTAATTGTAGAAGACACCTTGTTCGAAATTGGGTCTGGTGATTAGCAAGAACAGAGATTTTCTTTAAAATGCTATTGGATACGCGTGTATAAAAGTTGGACCATCTTAACCATTGTACAACTAAAAAATGCGTAGTTCTTATATTGCTTCAAAGCCTCTTATAGTTACTGTGAGTCGGGTTACATGGTACTCATAGCGATATTGTGGCAAGAAACTCTTTTCTACTAACTTAGATGTTGTACCACTTTTGTATTTGCTGTAGGGCTACAATTACAATTTTGCCGCAAACACAAAAATGACGCGATATTTAAGCTAGTCAAGAAATGTCATATGTATGTCAACTGTAAGTACTTGTATAAACGCACATTTTTTTTCCTAATGATTAAATACTTGAATCGAGGTTGATTTGCTCATACAAAATTGAGAGGAGGGGTGCTCAAATTCAATTTGGAAAAACTTAAAAATCGTTTTCAAAGTTCATTCAAAGCTACAATTGAAAAGTAGCTACATATTAGATCACCCATCTATAAAATATATTGTCAACTTTTTAAGAGAGATAACATATTACTTGACTGTTATTACTTAAAATTTACTTAATTTGCTTTTCATTGTTGAAAACTGTTCCAGTTTCATTCATTGTTTGCAAATTAATCCATCATCTTCAGAAATTGTACTACGCCATTTGCTTTTATATTTCGCAGTGACTTGAAGAAATGTATCTTTAAACGTAAATAAAATGACATTCTTCAATTTTAAACTAAAATGGGAACTCCTGAAATTCTTGTTTTCATATTCAATAGATCAGATTCGTTTAAGAAATTGAATTCAGATATTCTCAATATACGAATCAAAAGCCCACATTTACATATCGCTCACAATTATTTCACGGTTAAACTTAGATAGAATAACGTAACAAAAAATTTCGTATTTCATTTATTCAATTCAAACTTTTATAGAATTCCAGATGCGAGTAAACATATTTCATATCGTTGCCATTCAAAAAAAATAAAAAAAACTATGGTTCCGGAGCAAAATAAAACAACTTCATAAAAAGACAGAAATTTTCAATTTCTATGCGTAGCATCTTATTATTTATTTTTTTCACCTTGGGTAAGCATATATGATGGCATACTTTCTTGATCGTTTGGAGTTCTGTTATTTCTTCGGCTTAGTAAAATATCTTTAGAATAAATGCAATATTCTAAGAAGAAGAACGGAAAACTTGTTTACCTTGAAGGTGAGAGAGGTTTAAAAGACGTTCCCTTCTCTATGCATTTATTTTAAGGGCGGAAAAACTTTGAGAAATTCGCAGCCGACTAAGGGTTTGCGAAATTTAAGAGGATTCGTCTGTTATGAATAATGTAAGGGCGCAGTATTTCTGGTACACCGATTAGAGAGGGATTCTTGAGAAGTGTACGTTTGGTGGCTAGAAAATTTTCCCTGTGCTTCAAGTTCACATCTTTTTATTGTTATGAAGATGTAAAATTTGGAAAGGAGATAAAAATAGAGGTTACAAAATTGAATATGCCTGCTTCAGTTGCTCAAGAAGCGAAACAGGAAGGGATCTTGTATCTTGAAAGGAATGAAATTTGTCGTCGTGATATTTTCTCTTGGCTACTTGAATAACTTTTGCTGAAGTTTCACAAGGTCTGAGAGCATACTAAATGTATCTGAAGTACGCACTTATTCTTTCTGCAGCACATTGTAGGCGTTTTTCGGGAGTTTCTAAGAAATGTATGTTTAATGTAAGAATTTGTTTACATTTAAGAAAAGATGGGGGAGCAATGGTGCAGCAGCACAAATAGCGAAAAAAATGTACGCCAGTCTCTATTGAATTCTTATGGTTATCACTTAAATATTATAGCTGTGCCACGGAGAGATGGCGGATGAACTGAAAGCAGAAACAGAACACTTCATTTTTAAAAAACGAAAAAACAAAGGAGGTTCTCCAGTCGACCCATATATATATATATATATATATATATATATATATATATATATATATATATATATATATATATATATATATATATATATATATATATATATATATATATATATATATATATATATATATATATATATATATATATATACTGGTGTGCAAAAATTAAGGACGAAGTCGAAAAATTAGCATATCAGCTGAACGAAGAGTCAGAGTGGACAGAAAGACCAATCAGGAGATTAAGTAAGAAGATGTACGGTGGCACATGCGCAGATATGCAGGCAGACGTAATGGGGGAGTGTCTGAGTAGTATAAAGCATGTTGTCGGTCTAAGATCAGTATTTCTGGCAAAGAGATTGCACGCCGTATAGCAGTTAAAATCACACCGAGTTGCTGCCTCAGGGAGAAATGGCGAATAATCAATCGGTTAGACGACATCTGGATGCTTTTACCCGAGGTCGAATCATTGGGAAGTTGGAGGAAGGCCGCAGTGTGACAAGTGCGGCTGCAGAGTTTGGAATTGCTCACAGCATCGTTTCACAAATTTGGAGACAATTTCGAACTACAGGAACAGCTATCCGGGGGTTCAGTAGTGGTCGTCCACGAGGAACCACACCCGCAGATGACCGGTATATTGTCTTACAGGCCAGAAGAAACAGGCGGCAGACAGCGGGAGAAATCGCTAGACACACGACACAGGCGACTGGACGACCGATATCGCGTTTTACCGTGGCCAGAAGACTGCACGGTGGTGGTCTGTTTGCACGACGCCCTATACGGTGTGTACCTCTAACGCCTGCCTATCGGAGAAAGCGTTCTCTGTGGTACAAGGAACACCGGAATTGGAGAGACAATGAATGAGGACGAGTACTCTTTACAGATGAGAGCGGATTCAGTCTGAGTAGCGATTCTCATCGCATACTCATCTGGAGAGAGCGGGGAAGCCGCAATCATTCCTCGAACATCATTGAAAGGGACAGGTATGGAGGTCGCGGTGTTCTCGTTTAAGCAGGCATCATGCTTGGTAGTCGTACAGACCTTCACATCTTCGACGCAGGTTCAGTCAACGAGATCCGTTATTGTAACGAGATTCTTCTTCCATATGTGCGTCTTTTTAGAGGCGCTATGGGTCCGCAGTTCCTTTTCATGAACGAAAATGCACCATGCCATCGCACAGTAGCTGCCGAACAGCTCTTAGAGAGTGAGGATATTGAACGTATGGATTGACTGGCACGATCTCCGGATCTCAATCCCATCGAGCATGTCTGCGATTTTCTATGCAGACGCTTGGCAGCTCGTGCCTTTCCACCAGTAACGATTCGGGAGCTTCGATTCGCGCTGCAAGACGAATGGGCAGCAATGCCTCAACAACTCATTGACACCCTCATTCTCATCATGGGCAGACGCTGTGAAACCTGCCTAGCAGTCGGGGGAGATCATATCCCCTACTAAAGACCGGATGTTTCTTGCTGGACACCCATCACAGGGATATTTCGGCCTTCAGTCGCATTGCGCTCCATGCTACTTTTTTTCAATAAAGCTTCTTTTTATCCCTCTGATTTCTCTTTTAGTAAGTGTTGCTTACATTACACATGTCCTTACGTATTGGGGGGTATTAAAAGTGTTGATTTGGAAAGCTTTTGTACAAAGTTATATTGAAAAAACCGTCTCGTCCTTAATTTTTTGCACACCAGTGTAAATATATATATATATATATATATATATATATATATATATATATATATATATATATATATATATATATATATATATATATATATATTTTTTTTTTTTAATGTGTGATCAAGCACAACTTTTTACAGAATTGTCCGATTTCGATAATTCTTTTTTATTGAAAAGGATACACTGCGAAGGTAGTCCCATATAAATTTGGAAAAAAAAATTCCTACCCTAAGGATGGAAAAAGGGGGGTGATTTGTTGTTTACTTACAGATTTTTAAAAAATTTTATATATGAAAAACGCATAACTTTTTCAGAATAGTCCAATTTTGATTATTCTTTATTCATTGGAAAGGGTATACCTTGAAGTTGGTCCTATGTAAATTTGGAAAAAAAAATCCTTCCCTAAGAGTGGGAAAAGGGGGGTGATTTGTTGTTCACTTACAGATTTTTTGATGCTGAGTTGGATATTACAAAAAAAAAAAAAAAGAAAAGAAAAATTAATTTGAATTTTGACCTCTTGAATTCAAATTATGTTTTTTGCAATCACGAGTGTGTGGGTGTATGTAGGCGTGTGTGTTTGTGTGAAGGGGGGGGGGGGTTGGGTATGTGTGTTTGTGTGTAGGGGGTATTTGTATGTGTATGTAGGCATGTGTGTTTGTATCTGTGTGCAGGTATGAGTGTGTGGGTAGTTGTGTGTATGAGTGTTTTTGTGTGTGTAGGCATATGTGTTTGTGTCTGTGTGCAGACATGAGCGTGTGGGTAGTTGTGTGTAGGTGTGTGTGTATGTGTATGTGTCTGTATGTAGGTGTAGGAGTCTGTATGTTTGCGTGTGTGTATGTGTTTATGTATGTGTGTACGTGTTTGTGTGTGTGTGTGCGTGCGTGTATGTATGCGTGTAAGTATAGGATATGGACGCAACCTGGAGAGGGTTTTCGCTAGAGGAGCAGCATCGTGAGGAGCCGGTCGACGGTGATGTTGCAGAGGGTGCTGGCGGGAAAATAAAATCATAGGACATCAAAACAGTTAAATGAAAGCAATAAGCAATCGTGATTGCTCAAAAAAAAAAAAAAAAAGTCACGATGAATGAGCTTCAGACCTGTCTGTCTCTCGTGTGTACTGCCCTGGGCAGGTAAACGGCAGTATCCGCAGAAATGAGTTTTCAAGATACTTGAAGAAATGTGTGTTGGATTCAGTACTAACAATGGGGAAATGCTCGAATTAGACGTTATTTTTTGCGGAAACCAAGTAAGGAAGCTTGTACAACAAAGCTAACGTACAATAGATGACAAAAATGCAGAAAAATAAATAAATAAATAAATAAAAATTGCAGTTACTGCCCTTTACCTGCCCACGGCAATGTACATACATATTTTTCAAATAATTTCTTACATTTGCTACGCTAAATGCGATTTTCACAGATAACGCAGGACTCATAATGATTTCATTTAGCGGTATTACGGATTGCATTTATTATCATTACTATGAGGTAAAATTATTTGCCTTTAAAGCAATACAGTCAACTCTAATTACGGTGTTACAATATTTGTAGGAAACAAAACCATACTTTTGTGCAAATATAGTGCAAAGGCAGAATTTATCAAACTAAATATAATTTTCATACATATCATTGTGATCATTATGTTTACATTTAATGGTATGCCTTATAGCATTTAATCGTCATTGATATTCTGAGACCCAAATAAGTGCTATAAATATGAAACAGTTAACCGATATTTATTATATAATTTGTTGTCAAGCACAAAAGAATAGCTTTTATATTAGTACGGAAATGTAATGTTAGCGTTGCTGAAATATTCATGGATTTGTAGAGAAATGCAGTGACTTCAATCATACCTTTTTCGATTTCTTGAACGACCTTACTTGTATTTCTAAACTACAGAACGTGCTTCTCTTCAAAAAACGAAGAAAGCAGCGCTTATTTTTTTTCTTGGTTGGCATTTTCTGAACATCAGAAAAATATTTTCTGCAGTGCAATTTTATCGATAATTCAATGCGTCATAACTTGTTTTTTTCCTAGAACATGGAAAATTTAACTTTAACCGTTGTTGTTGCTTTAAGGGTAAACCCAATCCCCGCCAATGCTAAATTTACCATTGATACGTATACCTTTTCTTAGAAACTGTGCATAATACGTTGAAAAACTTTTTGTTGCACAGCTTAGGGATTGTCCACGAACGATGTCACACTTTGGAGGAAAGTGGGTGGTTCGTGAGGTTAGCGATGCCCAATTTTCTGACCAAAGAGAAACAGCGTGAGCCCTACGGTTTCTTTCAGGCAATTCCTTACCTTTTTTCCCTTGCAAACCCCTTCCAAAATCCGAAAAAAAGTTGGCGAATCCCCTTGTGAAGTAAGAAATTGGTAACAAGCAAACGGAAAGGAATAGAATTACATGCACAATAAAATTTGGGAGATTTTTTTTAGTAGTATCGCTCAATAGCTCATAACAAGAATGAAAACATCATTGCAAAATATAGGAGCACGAATATTTTTACAAACTAAAATAATAGCTAGAAAATCAAATCGAAACAAATTCAACAAAGAACCAACACCAAGTAATTGTTTTTTATTGAGATTTATTTAACTTTGCAAAAACTCTTAATGGGATAGTTGTGGAATTAAAAAGTTCAAAATTTGGCTCAAATATCGCTAGTTTTACTCTTACATTAATTTCACCATTTGATTTGCTTCTGTCTTTATCCTTTTTTCACATGGAAACGTTGTCCAAAGCGTTAATAAAATTTATAAAGTCTTCCTCTGACACAAGAGATGCCTAAAATAAATATCTATGAGTAAATCTGGTATGACCAATACGAAGGCGAACTTTGGGATATTAGGGCTTGTTCTCTTCTGATGATCTTTGATGACTTAAAACTTAAAAAATTTTGTCAATTGCTGGATGGACAAAGAAACAAATTAATAAATGATGAATAAAAATTTTTTTAACTTAAGACTTCATCTCAAACAGCAAGCATGTTTAAATTCCGCCATTACAATATTATTACTGTGAACCCCCTTTATACATGTACCTCTCGCGATCCACCGGTGAGGAACCGATGTTTTACGCTATCAATATAGAAGCGTTTGTGATCACAAGCCCGTAACCCTTTGGACCTGAATGATACTATGACGGGCGATTTTCAAGTTTTTAAATATTCTCACAAATGAATGTAAAGACATAATTTAATTTCACTTCTTTGGTGAGAAACACGCCAAGAATTCCTTTTTATCACCACAATCTCCGCCTTTATAAAACAACTGCTTTCATCTTTGCCAAAAATAAAAGCGGATCGCTATATCATTGGTTGCGGGATCGTTCTTTGTAGAAAAATATATCTAATGCGATCACCTTGTATGCGCATTAAATATTCCTTTTTTTTTTAATACTGAAATAGGATTTACGTTGACATGTGAAATTTTTAGTTAAGTTATAAAACTGCTTTAACTGCGTACAGTAAAGATAAATAAAGTTCTTTAAAGGAATGTGTGGCCAATATTTGTCAAATGGCACAAAGTAATCACCTGACAATCAGCAAAAGAGAAAAAGAAGAAAATTTTGAAATCTCTTGAAGAAATTTTTTTCACTCGAAAGGAGAACCAAAATAAGATTGATTTGCCTCAAAAAAAAACTTTTTAAAAATGCTCTTTGGAAACATTGTATTGTGATTAATAAGAGAGGTGAACGACAAAATAATGTACAGTCCTGCATTCGAAATTTCCATCTTCTTCTACAAATCGCTTTTGAGTTAGACGAAATACATACGACCAAGCACATACGTACCTTACGGTGGTTCAAAAATACATGTAAAAAAAAGTTTCTCATAGGGATAACGGGCCATCCCTCAATAATTTTAGACTTATAGATAGTAACGTACTGGAAGAATTTTAGCTTCCTATTTCAACTAAAAGAGGGTGCTCAACCCCCCCCCCCCCCCAAACTTCATACAGATGGGCAGAGGGGTTAAAGAAATAATTTGAAATGAAAAACAATGCTACATATTATAACATACACTGGTAATATGTACATGTATGTGAATAAAAAAATTATTTACAAAATAATTTTCATTATTTATTCAGGGGTTATTGAAATGAATTTGTTGGTTGAAATCAGAATGTAAAATTTTTCATGAATGCAACTTTTTTTGCTTCGTACAAGAATGAAAAACTTTAACGATGTGTCCTTAGGTTTTATAGTTGGATTGTTAAATCGTTTCTAAGCTAGTTGACGGAAACTCAAGAAAATGTTTTTAACATTCTAAGTTGAAGCGACATTTTGAGATTAGTCAGTAAAAATGATTAGAAATGTGTTAGTGTGTACATCGAAAATTTTGTGAACAAATTTATATTGTTCCTCTTTCCTATTGAGCAAAAAATGATTGGAGCTGAAAATATTTCCAAGTTTAATTTCGCCTAAGTTAAGAATGCAATCTGATTGCTCAACGAAGAGTTTTACAGAAATTCTGGATAAACCTTTTTTCAAAACAATTACTTACGCCCTTTTCGCCCGAATAACTCTTAGTAATGTTTTTCTACTTTTTCATGGTTTAAGATTGGGGTTAAGTATTTTTATAGCATAAAAAAGGTTATTTTGCTATTTTTTTAAACATAAGTCCATTTAAGTCTGTTTTATTTTCTTTTATTCTACTTTTCAGACTTTAATGGAGCATTTTATTTCATATTATCTAAAACTTTTGAAACAGAAAATCTTATAATAATGAGTATTTTATTTCATAATAGTATTTTAATTCATTGAAGTTCACTAGCTTTGTGAAGTTAAAATATGTTTCTCGTACTTCGTAATAGCTTACAAGCTATTTGCGGGTTTTATTTCGTATAAGTTTATACAATCGAACTCGCTTATAACGAGCCCTGATTTAGCGAGAACCCGGATTTAGCGAGCAAATAAGAAATACTTGGTTAGTGCAATTTTAAGTCTATGGGAGTACAGCTCGCTTTTAACGAGAAAACCCCGTTTAAAGCGAGCCATATATTTGCGATTCATAAAATAACTATTGATTTCTCTTTTTTCTTTTTTTTGTAAATTTTCTTTAACTTTTCGAAGTTAAAACTAAAATTAGTGATTAATCATAAATGGGGTTGTTTCCTTCAGTCAAAAGTACAGTAAAAACTGAAGTTGACCACCCTTGTAAGTTGACCACCTGTCTAATTTGACCGCTTTTTTAAGGCACGGAATTATCCCTTCTCATATAAATCAACCTCTGTAAGTTGACCACTAAAGTAGTGCACCGCAAGTGATCAACTTATACAGGTTTCACGGTACTACTTTTAGTCACTGAAATTGATAGAATAAGCAAAAATAATAAAATGGGCTCAGAAAATACTTTCATTTTCCCAACAGTTATTTTTTAATTAATTTTTAAAAATGTCCGATTTTTCAAACAAGGTGTGGTCTTGATGACGTCACAATTGGCGCATCTTTCGGCCGCATTTCCACGTTATGATAATCAAGAAGCGGATTAGAATTGCGGTCTACGCTTGCTATCAACCATATCGTTGCCAATACACGTGGGTAAAGATGCGAATTAAATATTTTGCTCTGTGAATGGCAACACTGAATGGCATTTCATCATTTGTGATGTCATCGGCAGAAGCGTAAACAATGAAAGTGAACCGGTTTAAAGTTTTTTTTTTTTTTAGTATCAAACTTAAACAAATGATTTAAAAAATGTTCAGATCCTATGTTTTTAAGCATGCTCTTTCAGAAAAAATACTTTCAAAATTTTGGGAACGGCCCCACTCCCTTGTTTTTTACTAAGACTGTTGTCTCACCCTCTGATGCATGAATCCTCTGACTTCCTAATAATGACTCTTCTTAATAACCACCTCGCACGTTCGAAAGTTGATTGAACTAAGTTGCTTCATGTGTAGGAGGCCTAAGTCATGAATTTTAAAAATAACGAAAAAAATTCAGTTTTTTTATTCTAACTAACCAGAAAAAAAGTAATCATTTAAAAACCTCTTTTTTGATTAAATATGACTTTAGTACATCATCTTGTAAAAAAATGAGTTTTTTTTTCTTTCAATATTAAGCCTCGGCATTGCTGCTTTTAATCTTCTTAAAGATAATCTCTCATCTAACTTCATTTGTATCATCCGAAATCTTCCAAAAAAAAAAAAAAAACACCAAAAAAAATATTTATGGTTTGTCGCTAACCCTCTGGAGAGTTTTGAGACTTAAATAGCGACATTTAGTGCATCACTTGTTAAGTCAATGTTGAGACATTTTTAAAAACTCCCCTTTAAAGCAAGAAATATGCTCGTGCTAAATTCCTTTTTATCCCGAAAAAATTCTAAAATAATTAATTAGCGTAAAAACTCATTAGCATCAGAATTCCCTCATTTGCATGCGCGTACAAGTTAAATATTTTCCATCATCGTAAAGAAAGCAAGCTCAGATAAAGCTGAGGGTAAAAAGATTCTATTATTTTGTGATATTAATTTTAAATTATTCTCAGTAACATACTACTCATGTATGTTTGTTGAAAATTAATTTTTGCTGTTGCGAAAATGAAGTTAAACGAACTTCCTTTTTATTAAATCTAAGAACATACTAGTTTCTTTTGGAAAGAAAGATTATGACTATATGTTTTGCCGTATTTTCTTCAGTAATTTAAAAATAGTGCAAATTTTTTCTATTTTTACGGTCACTTTCTTTTCTGGTATACAAAGGAAAGTTTTTCTTCCTGCATACCTATTGTAAATTTTTTATCCTTTTTTAATAATTGAACTGAACGAAGAAGTAAAACAAAAATAACCATCTCAAACATTTATTCTTTGTTAATATTAAGAACACAGTATGTATGTGTGCATGTATGCGGCAGACAAAGACAAAACTTATCGGCCGAGTTTCATGAAATTTGCCACAAAATCAGTTTGGTGCATGAAAGAGAAAATAAATTTTACTTGTTCACTTATTAGAACTGGAAGTGCTGTTACCTTGATTTGAAGTTTTTTACGTTCAAAATGTATGTAATTATAATTAATTGATAAAACTAAAAACAAGAGTCATAGGAGTGTGGACCCCCCCCCCTCCTCCCCTAGAGCACCTTGGATCCTTCAAAGTGCAACATCAAGGTAGGGGTCACCCGAACTTGAAATTTCTGGCAGGACGAAAATTCCCTTTTGTCAAAGGGAACTCCAAATTTTGCCCAGCAAAATTTGGAGGCAAAATTATCTTATAGGGAAATCCAAGTTTTACCAAATGATGATAATTTTGCCGAATCGTCAGACAAAATTTGCCCAATAAGGAAATTTTTGGAAGGTCACAGTGACCTCTCGTAACCTCCCATCCGGGTACCCTGCATCAAAGTTGTGAGTGATCGTTTATATGCGCACAGCGTTTAACCTTTCTCCACAGCTTCCTATGGCATGAGACTCCAGGATTACCATTCCCCAACGCAAAGCATGGGACAGAAGTCAATCAATCGCTTTGATACTGTCTGAATCACGTTGGATGCAGATTTTATCATAATTCAATGCTGTTTTGTTTTGTTTTAGTAATTTCATAAATGTCAATCACAGCTTTTCCGCTTTATAGCGACTCGAAAATGAAAACTGCGCTTTTTTCGCACGCCCATATTGCATAGGCTAAAACTGAACTAGTCGATATGTTTCTGAAACAGAAAGTTGTTCTCTAGAACTGTTGTTAGATTAACGTCATTGCGGATCTTTAAAAAATTAATTCAAATGTATTTTTAAATCTATGAAAAAGTTTTTAAATGTTGTATTTTTTTTGGTAATATTAATAGATTTGGGAAATCTCTCTCTCTGAAAGTTCTCCGTAAGCAGAGAAATTAATTACTTTACTTCCCTATAAAGTGGTACTCATTGCAATTTTTTATCATATCACTGTAGCAAAATTTTTAAGTACTAATCACAAAGAGACGATGAAATTTCGCATTTATTCGAAGTCAGCAGATATTATCCTATATATATATATATATATATATATATATATATATATATATATATATATATATATATATATATATATATATATATATATATATATATATATATATATATATATATATATATATATATATATATATATATATACACCAATCCGTGATGTTGCTCCCAAAAAATAGGAATTCCAAAACAATTCCGGAGGATTTTCTCATTTTTTTAGCACAGAATAAAATTTTATTCAATATGAGTGACGCATTAAACCAGTTATTGTCTCGTCCGTGTGTTCATTTGTAATTCCAACACATTTAATTAGAAACATATTTTCCCAGCAAGGAAGTAATCATAACAAACATTTATGGATTATTTGAAATGTATTTATATGAATGTTAATCACTCGAGCACTCTTCAACCTCTAATTTCCTCTGTTTTTGGCCCTATTCCAAACTGCAACGATGACTAGGCCAAATGATCGAAAGTGATATTAAATTAATAATATTACCTAAATTGCTTAGGTTGGAATACTTGTTGGTGCCCTAAATTTAAAGATTTATCATGCATACCTAAAATAAAATAAGAAAATAAAAGGAGTAAAACTTTATAGGTATCGCAAATGATATTACTTTGGCAGAACGTCGTGTTCTTCTGATTTGTAAATAAGTTCTTTATTGTTAAATCGAAGAAAAGTGATGTAAGTGTCAGGAATATAAGTTGTGGTTTCTAGAAGCAAAAGGATGAGTCAAAAATGTAAGCTGAGGGGGAGGGGGGGCTAGAAGCAAAGAGTTATAAGTGACAAAAGTGTAAGTTGAAACAATTGCTTAAGCACAAAGTGCTAAAAAAAACAAATTGAGGCAGTGAGAAGCAAAGATATGTAGGCGGCAAAATTAAAATTTGAAGATACCGGTACAAATGGTACGCGAAGCTCTCTTCTGTTTTGGAAGAAGAAATAGTTCTCGTAGTCCTGGCAATTACTGCATACACAGCATGGTTAAGAAAAACCGGAACTTTAGACGCGTTTTACTCAAAACATGACACAATCCACTTACATCCCTTTGTTTTTTACTCGACTGCACGTGCGCGACGTAAAGGACGGTAATGTGTTTATGAGTAAGTTATAATGTGTAATGTGTTAAGTATGTTTGTTACTATGTGGCGTTGTACAGGCTAAACCCCTTGGCCGATTTGGATAAATCTTGCATCAGTCGATTTCTCTTAACCCTGGGAGTGTCAATAAACACATGACAGTAATCAAAATTCACGATATCAACAACCAGTCGCGTTATTGTCAGTTCGGGATCGTGTCGCACGCTACCTGCGTGCTACACAGTGTGTGACAAATGAAGGTAGCATTTTCACTGCCTGAATTTTTTGTTTACTAAGTCTATTAATTTGATTTTCATCTTTAACATGTTGCATTTGTTTTTGTCGTGATTCAAGGGACTGAGTTTCGCGACGTGCACTCTCTTGACAGGCTTTTTTAGTTTTGGGAGAAAGATTTGACTGACGGGACTTTTCTGCGCTGTTAATATAGCTGTGGTTGACTAAAGTTCGCGTCTTTTTGCTAAAGCTTAAGCAAATGTAGCTTTAAGCCGAGTAAGTTCCCTAGAGAGACTAATAATCAGTAGTTTAGACCACCGCATGTTACTTAATAATCCTCATGATATAAACTTTGTCAATAAAATGACAAGATTGCGAAATTTGCCGTCTTATGATCATAATAACTGAGTCAATGAAAATTAACTAAAAAGGGTAAAATAAAAAATAATTATTAAATAAAAACAAAAAACCCGACTGCGTAAAAAAGAAAAGAAACGCGTCTTTTTGCTAAAGCTTAAGCAAATGTAGCTTTAAGCCGAGTAAGTTCCCTAGAGAGACTAATAATCAGTAGTTTAGACCACCGCATGTTACTTAATAATCCTCATGATATAAACTTTGTCAATAAAATGACAAGATTGCGAAATTTGCCGTCTTATGATCATAATAACTGAGTCAATGAAAATTAACTAAAAAGGGTAAAATAAAAAATAATTATTAAATAAAAACAAAAAACCCGACTGCGTAAAAAAAGAAAAGAAACTAAAAAGAAAAAAAATATATGCTCAGTAGTTTAGAATTTTATTAAGTACTAGCAAAAAAAACCCGGCGTTGCCTGGGTTAGCAATAATTATCAGAAACAATCGTTACTTGCATTTGTTTTCTGTTTTAAGTGAAAGAACTTAAAACACACCTTTTTGACGGGATTTAAAATCTAGCTTCTTCCTCACACATAAAACTAAAGTAGCAGTAAGTAAAAAGAGCAAAATAGTATTCATTTAGAAACGAAAACACGAAATTTAAGCGTATACAAATTTGAAGAAGTTCCGAAATATGAAATTTAACTTCACATGCTTAAAAAGATTTATCAGTTAATACTTTTCTTTTTTTTTTTACATTGAGTCTTACCTTCTCTGTATGTATATTGAAGAACGAACTGTTTAAAAAAAATGTAGCCGCGCGCCAGTGATCCCCTTAAACTTACTTTAGTTATTTTGGAAAATTTCAATTATTGTGGGTTCTTGGTGCGATTTAAAATGTTACCGAATTTGCGGGAATCGTTTTGGGATACCTTGGATAATGCTCCCCCTCCTTAATTTGAAAAACGGTATGTTACTAATTTTTGTTTAAGAAATATTGTCGCCATATGCTAAGATACTTTTAGTCACCATAAAATGGCGCTAAACAATTTCATCCCTAATGTTACATTAATGGAAGTTTTTGTGCTGTTTTTGGATTTGCCTAATTTAGTTCCTGGATTATTTTACAGTAAAAAAAGTTTTTAAAGATTCTTTGATTGACGATATTTTGTTTACATGGTGAAAGCCGACAAACATTATTATGTAGTCTTTGACTTCAAAAACCGTGACAGTTGAAAAACCTGCCAAATGCATCCGCTACTGAAATCAACCTGCATAAATTTTGGCGAGGTTTCTGCTGTTAGATTGGATAATGATTAAAAATCCAATCAGCACAAATAATTAAAAAAACCCATTAATTACACTAAAGTTCCGTTTAAATGGAAAATAATCAACCAAATCTATAGTTATTATTAGCCAATCTTGGGGGAAAAACGTTGATTTAAGATTTGACTTGAGAAAAGCCTCAAACAGTCAGACGAAACACAAAAACATTCAACAATTCTAACTATGAACTGGGAGTTGAGATGATACACTAAATAATGAATTGTGTTGAGGAAAGCCTTCGAACATGGAACAGGAAAAGCCCATAACTCGTTTTTCATACAACTTAGAACTTTCTAACAGATGCCATCTTCAGCAGAAAAATAATCACTTTCGATGGACACATAATTTTAATATGTGCACGCATTTTTTAACCGTCATATTGGGGCATTTATGCGAAATTTTGGACAAATTAGAATAAAAAGGAACTATCAATCGAATTTTTATCGAACTGGTCTACAAACCTCCCCAGTACCAAAAAGAACAAACGGTGAAAGTTTCAGCCAAATCTGCCGGGTAGTTTTTGAGATCTTAGGAAACAAATTTACCAAAGTCCATTTTTATATATATAGATTACTGAATAATTACTCCATTGACATAGTTTTATAATAGATACACACATAAGGCAAATCATAAATTCAAAAGCAAAATAGAAGGATCAACAGTCGGGGATAATTCAAATTTTACGGGGTTCCTTGACTGTTTAAAAAGGAATGGGCCCCGAATGTTCATCCTTCTATTCTGCTTTTGAATTTATGATTTGTCTTATGTGTGTATCGATTGTAGAACTATTTCAATGGAGTAGTTACTCAGTAATACTTAATAAAATTCGAAACTACTTGGTTTATATATATATATATATATATATATATATATATATATATATATATATATATATATATATATATATAGTTTCTTTTCTGGTTTTTACGGAGTCGCGTTTTTACTGTCTCAGTTGAAGTTCCTAGAAGCAGATGGATGTAAGTGACGAAAATACAAGTTGAAATTGCATAGAAGCAAAAAGATGTAAGTGACAAAAATGTCTGTTTCAGTGCATAGAAGAAAAGGGATGCAAATGTCAAAATGTAAGTTGCAATTCTTTGAAGCTATGAGACGTGTTAAAATGTTAACTGAGGAGCCTATAGCTACAGGAATGAGCCGAAAATATAGATTAAAGCGCTCAGAGACATGTCAAAAATAAAAGTTAAAGATAACTTTTGCAAATTATAAGAGAAACATTATTCTGGTATGTTTCAAGCGGTTCCACGGAGAGGTGTTGATATTCGACTTGATTCAGAAAAACTAAACAAAATCTGTTCTATGGTTAGAAGATTGCATTCGTTTTTCTCTCAACCTTTAGTTTGTTATTTACATCCTTTTGCTTCTCGTTGTATTTTCCGATGAAGATATGATAGTAATTTTTTATCCTTAATCAATGTTTAATATTTCGGTGAAATTGTTTAGTGGCTATTGTTGTAGGAAGAAAATTGTTCACCAATGAGGTGGAAATGTTTATATAGATTATCTGTGTAGAGATTAAATAGGGTAACATGACGTTCATCGTAGAGTGTCTGGATACTAAGTGGTGTGAGGTGTTCTTCATTGAATGTCTTTTACTACTAAGTGTACCTGAAAGTTCATTAAAGGGGGAAGCACCTTAATCATAAACTGTCTGCTGGTACTAAATGGTGCGAAATGGTTATCCACTGGTGAAAACCGTCATCACAAATCATCTGTCTAAAGCGTAAAAAAGCGTAAATACATTATATGGATGAAAGCATTTCCAGTTTGGATAGAGTTCAAAAGTTATAATTCTTTATTCAATACTGATGCAACCATTTCAATGAATTAATCAGAAAGGCGAGCAAAGGTTTCTTATCTTGAGAGAAAAGTAAGAAATGACTTGTTTTAATGTCATAGTTTTCTCAAATTAAAACGTTAATTAATGCATATGAAGAATTGTTTCAGGAAAAAATATTTTAAACTGTACTTTATTGTATAATCTACTTACAAATTCACTGATTACAAATGCAAAAAAAAAAGTGTGAATTACTCTAGAGAAATAGCAAAATGTCCCATTTTTTGTACTCTCAGAATTTGTGCAAGAAAGATACATAGTAAACGTGTTCTGAAAATCATGACTCACTATTTCGAGAGCAGTAATTAACATTATCGCAGAGTTGATAACAGTCGATCTGTTTTCAACTTTAAAATAATCACTAGATAAAATCGTACTTAAAATGCTGTTCATTATCCCACAATATTGGGAAGATTAATAATTTTAAGTGTGAAAATGGCCAGTAATAATAGCGATGTGTCACATGCCAAATTGGGACAAAAATGTCTCATTACTGAAATAGTTGTTGCCATTTTAGCTCCCCATACTTAGCATTTTTGTAATTTTTTTCATAATTGTTAATGACTATTTTTTTATTATTTTGCCTTCTTTTACGTTTCATTGGATTATTTTAAACATTTTGCGGATTTGTTTTTCATTTTAGTGTAATTTTTCATCTTATTTAATGACTTGTTTTGTTTAGAAATCAAAAATTATGTTTTAAATTTCAGGAATATTATTTTAAATACTTTGACAGGCAGATGTAAAAAAATATATATTTCGCAGCATTTGGTGAAAATTGTGGAACACGTGCCAAGTGTTTCACGTTATGCTAATTCCTCCATGAAAATTCCATAGGGATGATTCCAATATATGCATATTTTTTAATGGCAACATCAAACCATTTCTCAGCAATCTATCTTCAATACCGTAATTTATTTTCTTTACCCTCAAAATGTCATAACTGTAGACATCATTTAAATAATTGCTCTACATTTGATTCAGATCGATTCATCCTGACTTCAGATTCAACATTTCACTAAATGTCTATCAAATATTCACCGTTTTCTTTTTTAAACTGCTCTAATCCTCATTCTGTCTTTTTCTTTCCGAATATGGAAGATATTTTCCTCTAGAGCTTCAGTTTATGTCAGAAAGAAAAATATTGGGCGAGCGATTTTCTCACCCTTCAAATGTTCTGCGAAATCAGTTTCAGATTACAGTTTAAGGAAACGATTCCCTTCCATTTAAATGCGTAAACGTGCTTTCGCATTACATATTTTAAAACTTTTTTATGTATGATTGTTTCAAACCATTGCTACCGTTAAAGAGGGTCAAAATATTAACATTTAATTTTTCTTTTAATTCACTTTTCTTATAAACAGAAAAAAAAACATGCACAAATTATATCGAAATAGTGTTCAACGTTTTTAACACTGAACCTACTGTACACACGTTAACCATTTGAAAAAATATCTACGCAATAAAAATACACAGCACCATTTGCATTTTGCACCTCTCTACTTTTTCGTATTTGAGGAAAAAAAACTCTTTGGGTGTTTTCTCTATATTTCTCATACCCGCGCGTATAGCACTCTTCGCAAACTTGATTTTCATTCCTAAGCACTCAAATCAAGTAATAATAAAGCAGCAATATTAAGTATCAGTATCAAGTAGACCCTAACAGCATCAAGTAGTAATTAAGCAACATTAATATGAAAGGAATAAAATCTTTGAAAGTTAAAATTTGCAACCCATAAGATTGATGTAACCTAATAACTGTAGCAAGTTAAAAAATTTCGGAGTTGTGAAACAACCAAGCTCCTATAAACTCTAAGCCAGCGACCGGCAACCTCTATGGATTGAAGAGCTACTTTTTACATTTGGTTGAATATAAGATCGAGTGGAGGGGTGAGGGGGGAGTGAAGCATACACTATAGACTTAAACGGATGTGTTGCATACACGGTTGAGACTGTACAGACTTTAAATTGTAGATTAACTCTTATCGAAAAAAAAAAATACATTGATACTTCTCAAGTAGTTGTTTTTAATTGTAAAAGCCATGTTATGTTAACCATCGTCAAAATATTTTTTTTTTTAATTGAATGTTGTTGTTGTGTGCCTGCTAGGGCTGGCAATTTGGGTTGCGCTACTTCACTTTTCCAACTGTATCGTAATTTGGTGTAAAGTCCGACTTCCACAGTACACACATGCCATAAGGACCCGTTTATAGTGTAGGCAACCATTAACAGTACAACGACATTCACACAAAGGAAGAACAAGGATAGGAGAGAGAATGTAGATCTTTGCCCGAGCCGGGATTTGAACCCGGGACCTTCCCATTACAGACAGACTCCTCTGACCACTAGACAGGGCGGGTGGCTTTTAATCCAATAGTGACTATAAATAGTTCAAAAAATTTTAAATAACTTTTGATTAGGACGTTAGCCCTAATTTTATTTCAAAAATTAAATGTTTAAAAGTTCTATTGAGACAGAAAGCAAAGCTCAAAATATTGCAGTGATCGACTCAAAATGGGCTTGAAAACGACCCGTCGATCGCAATCAACGGGTTGCCTACCGCCGCGTCTAGACTGCAACTCAGAACACTTTTTACGAAAAAAAAAAAAAACAGGGGGATCTAATTTTTAACTATTTTTTTCCTAGACGTTTTAGAATAGAGAATGGGGTCTGGAAATACTAATGATAGTTCATTGAAAAAATTTATATTTAATGAAAAAAAATGACTAAGTTAAATATTTAAATTTGGTGCTAAAGAAGAACAAAAATATCAAGAAGAATGTTTTTTTTTTTTCCAAATATATTAAACATAATTAAAAAAAAGAAGTGGGGAAAACAAATTTTCCTATTTTTATGGAATTACCCATCAGCTCTTAGACAACTAGTTAGGGCATTCTCCGTAGACGTCGCACGTATGTCTATAAATAAAAAATCACAAGGATAAGGTAGGTACTGTCATATTGGGTGACTTCATCCAAATAGAAAAGTTTTGCTGGTTTCTTAGATAATAGTATATGGGGAATCAGCTATTAAAAAAAACTTTTAAAACCTAAATTTTTAATTTATCAAATTACTAAATCTTTTTCAAGTTACTATTTTGCTAATTTTATTGCATTAAGGAGAAAGAGTATATTTCAGATATTAAAAGAAACAAAGTGCTTATTTGCACGTAAACGTTCTCAAAATCAATATGCTGAAATTTAAAATTTATCCTTTAATTTTTAAATAAAGAAATCCGTTAAATAAGACTTACAGAAAATGAAAAAAAAAATGTTGATTCTGTTTTAGTCTTAATGTATTTTTGATTCATTCTCTTTGTTTTATTCCATTCTCATTTTCGTGTTAATGAGAGCTGTTGCTGCATTGATAAAATTCATTTTCTAAGACTACTTTTGAAAAAATGGCAACAGCAATTTCAGAAACACATTCAAAATAAGTTCTAGAGATCGAGTTCGATGATTTCGGATCAGAGCGATTGCATACGAATTTGGGGGGAAACCTTTTTAAAATGCTCATGACTTAAACCAAAGAAATCCCCGAAAACCTAAATTATTTGAGATCTTTCGAAAGCCCACAATCTTCAATTCTACGATTGTTTAAATTAGTCTTGAAATTAATTCGTCAATTTTATTTTAAAAAAAATAACTTTATAATAACTAGTATTTATTTTTGCTTTTGGCAACAATTTGGAGACTTGTCCACCAACGATAGGGCAAGTATAATAAAAGCTATCCTCCTCCTCCTCGTGGAAAAAAATCAAATCTTAAGTTAATCTTAAAATGTTTTGCACTGCACAATTGTGTCCTTAAACTAGCCGAATAAAAAGGAATGTTTGTGCTTGTTCTTCAAGAGCTTTTTTTCAGCAAACTTTGTTCAAAGCCAATTTGTTCTAAGCTCAAGATTCACGGATCGCTCAAATTTCCCGGAAGGGCATAATGCTACTTTTTTGAAACAGTTCACATTTAACTAAAATATTACCCAAATAAGAAAGTTAAATATGAAAAAAGTGTCGCAATTTCAAGTTTTATGAGTGCTGCAAATGAAGTTAAGTACAAGGTTCATTTTATTTTCTTTGTAGGTTCCATTTTTCTTCAGATCGTCTATTTGTAGGTTCCCCTTTTCTTCAGATCGTCTTCTCATGACAATTACGTTGCGTGTATCACTCTCACAATCTAGAAATGTGTTGACACCAAAAGAAGCACGGTTTTAACCATTTAAGAAGTAATTATAACTTACCGCATACTAATTTACCAATTTTAATCCAGTAAAATTTTAAGTTGTTCGTACACAAAGGCTGGTACGTATTAAGGATGGAAAATTGCTTTAAAAAACAGAGCATAAAAATGGAGATTTTACCGACTTTGCTAATAAATGAGCTTATAAAAAGGCAGTGGCATTAAACTTTAAGCTTAGAAGTTTTAAGAAATTATACAACATTTTTTTATGTATAGAACAACCAGTAATTAATGTAATATCCAAAAATAATTGGATTGTTTCTGATTTGCAGGAAGTAATCTTGCAAATGTAACTTTCATAAGTTAAATATTTGACAAAATTAAAAGTAAAGTGTAAGATATGTGTGCTGTTCTTTCCCTTTAAAGATTCTCATTTGATGTAAGTTTTTCTGTAGAGGAAGAATATCCACAATCACAGGAAGGTTATTGCGTACTATATGTTTTTCGTTTAGTTATGGAGAAGTTCTCTCAAATTAGAATTTTGTCTAAAAAGAAGCACGGGGTGGTAAGAAGGGGTTGATCAGTTTTGTTTAATCGCTGAGGATAATTGACTGCAATAGGAAAACAAAATAAATGAAACGAAGAAATCAAATACAAAGTAAACATAAAAGACATCCATATAGTTATTGATCAGCAACGCAAAAGAAATAAATTCTTAGTCAGTCAAGAAATACAAAGTGTAGATGGAACAGTTAGCTAAATATTTGGTTAATTGTGTTTAAAACATTCAACACTTATATCATTCTTCCTATTTTCAATCGACTAAATTTAATAAATCGCCATTCCCAGAAGAATTATTACCGACGCTGTGGATAAACGACATTGTTACTTACATTTTTCCCTAAATGAAACAATTACTCTCAACATTTTTGTACCTTCTGCTCACCCACCATCAACAGCATAATCTTGACAGCCCATTGTTGACCATTTCAGAAGCCTTTCCTGTTCTGCCCTCCTGACAGAAATTGACCTTTATTTCTTAACACTTGTATTTGCAAAATCCTCTTCGAGGCAGTCCGTAAATCATTTTTCATATCTTCCTCTTGAGCTTCTAAAATCAGGAGCTACATTTAAAACCTTAAGTGCCGTTTTCTCTGCATCTATTCTCAGAAAGTGACCTACTCATATCATTCTATTTAGTTTTATCGATTTAATAATGCTATCATATGTTTTTATTTTATATAGCTTGAAATTATATATATATATATATATATATATATATATATATATATATATATATATATATATATATATATATATATATATATATATATATATATATATATATATATATCACCTATTCCATAAATTATAAAATTGCTCCAAAAAAGACTCTTAGAATAAAAAATTAAAACTTTCGTTCAGAAACAGGTCAAATTTCGAAGTTACTAAATAGCTTTTGATAATGGATTTTTTTTTTCTTATAATTTTTTCCCTGTTGTGATGCCAAATAAATCACACTAATAACTGCCAGTAAACCGACCCATTTTTAAATTTAAATCATATTTTTACTTTGTCTTTCCTCTAGGTTATTTTATACTCCATAAAATCATTTTCGCTTTTTTGAATTCCTTTTGAAAGAAAACAATTGTTTCTCAATATAAAGCTGAATTTAAAAATACTTTTAGTAGGATTAACTTGATGAAATGAAAAAAAATTATATATGTATATATATATATATATATATATACACACACACATTCGCACACACAAGCGGTAAAAAAGTTTTTTTTATCGTTGCAGTGGTGACGAAAAAATGAACAGATGCAGCACTTTCCTTAAATTTTAAGAATGTAACTCACTTTAACAAAAATGTATTTTTCACGAGAAATTCACTTTTGGTTAAAATTTGAAATTTTTTACTACGTACATTAGTAAGTTACATGCCCCACTACTAAAAGCCGAAGTTAATATTTTCATTTCTAATCTTTGTTTTTTGAATGTTTCTAAAATTCATTTATATAATCCTTGATTGCAAGAATTTAGCTCCGTTGCAGTTTAATATTAACATTTCATACACGGTAAAACACAAAAGTACTCGCTACTAAACTTGCACTTAGATTATAGTAAGTTAATTGCAATTTTTTCTCTTCTTTCGATTGTGGTTTTTGAACAATTAAACTATAAGTTTTTGACACATTGTCATATGACGTATGAAGTTGAGAGATAACTGTCTTAATGTTTAGTTTTTCTAAAATGAGTACTGAGTTCTGAAAAATACTTTAAAAAAACATATTTAGAATCAGTTTTCAATTCAAATGAGTTAAAGTAAAATCTTTGAGTAACGTCCGGAAAACACTGTACACTATAAGTTTCCTCACGCTAATTGATTTTAATCTGTTTAAGAAAAAAACTAGTAGATATGGAAAATGTTAAATTTTTCCAAAAATATATAAATTTGCCATCGTCAATCGAAACCCGTCGTTTACCTCTTTTCAAGGTTTTTGAAAGCATTGTATATGTGCATCGATTTTGTATAAGCACTGAAATTATGAAAGAATCAAACGCTTAAAATTATACAATTATATTTGATACAATTGTTAGAAATCCAAAGTCAAGTGTTATTCTTAACATGAGACCCTTATTTTAAATGAAATGTCATCGAAGCTGAAGAAATAAAAATTATATTTTTTAAATGAATCAGATAATCTTGTTTGACATAGTAGTTTTATAAACGTACTTATACCCCCCCCCCCCGTTAATAAATCAAAAATACAATAAGTTCCCTTAAAAAAAGATTAGTATAAGAAATTAACTCGAACCAACCTGCTTTGTACTTTCTAAGCCGGGTTTGCAGAAAGATGTTCTTCCGGGTATTCGAAACCCATGACCGACAAGATTCTGTCTTTTAAAGAACGAATTCTCGTCGATTGGAGACATACACAGGATCGAGGTAGAACACAGGGATCCGAATGTTGAAACGCGAACGAGAAAAAAGTCCTGGAATTACTTTATCCTTCATTTGTGCAGTGGAGCTAACTACACGGCGTTTGGCTACCAGCGGCCATTTTGGCACATTTTCCTTTCGACTGTCCCCGAGCAGAGGGCGCTGCGGTGCTCATCCGGCGGATTTTCCCCTCTATGTTGCCAGATATCCTAGATTGAACGTAAACGCAAAAATTCTCCGCAGAGAGAAATGTGTGAAACGGCATGCTTTCTCTTTTTTCTATTTAATTTTATTTGCTTTTCGATATTTCCCTTCCTTCTTTGTGTATTTTTATCCTTTTATTTTGAGTCTTTTAATCCTTCAAAATTTCAGACTGCCACTGAATCTTTTTATTATTATTATTTATGTATTCCTGTCTTTTAAAATGAGAAAATCAAAACACATGAGAATATTTCAGAACTTATTCTGTTTACCCACTTATAGCTAACAAACATGTCACTCGTAACAGCACAGGGGTTGAAAAGCTACTTTTGAGATGCTTACTATGACAGCGAGAGCGAATAATTATGCCGGTGTTTATGATTTAACTGTAGTGAATTGATAGAAACTGATAAATAAACACACACACACACACAAATGCACATGCACAGACAAATATGTGTGTGTATGTGTGCGATTGCTGATATATGCCTTGCTGCATTCCTAATGAATTTTCTCGATTTTCAAGCATGCAATGTGAGGTATTTTCCTTATTTGGATATGTTTTATTACCCGCTAACGTACGTACTTATACATGAGGCATGAAAATTACATATTTACGCAAGTGTTTGTGCATATACTGCTTACGCAAGGACGTTTTTTACTCTTTTATTTTTTTAAAATTCACAACAAGTAAACAAAGAATGCATTACAAACAGGGAACAACTCTTAAAATCAACATGTAAATGTTATTAACAATATATATTTGAATTTATATCAACTTTCCTCATGCAGGTATCAACATTTAAAGCACCCTCCCCCCCCCCCCCTTTTTAATAAAAATTTTCATTTAAATTTTTACTACTGGTACCAAGACAGCAGCAAAGTCTTTTTAATCTTTCGTCTTTACTTTAATAAACTTGCTTCAAAAATGGATATCGAGCGATAACGGCGTCACATTCCGGACACAAGTGCCTCTTTTCTTTACAATAAGACGTTATGAACGGAAGCCAGAACAGCGGAAAACTAAAAAGAGAAAAACAGAAAATTTTTATAATTTAAAAATTTACGTTGAAATTCAATGTGAGAGAAATATATTTTTTTTTCAAATCAAACAATAAAAACCTTAAATATTTATGTTTTTTTTAAATTTGACATTACCTCTGAAGCACACACACACGCATATATATATATATATATATATATATATATATATATATATATATATATATATATATATATATATATATATATATATATATATATATATATATATATATATATATATATATATATATATATATATATATATATATATATATATATATATAGATAGATAGATAGATAACAAATATCTTTGAAGAATCCACCTCCAAAAAAAATAAATAAATGTAACACTCAAATATATAAAAGTATTTGTATTTAAAATTTACATCCGTTTATTGCACTAAAACTGTTAAGATAAAAATAACAGACACAATTTATGTAATTTAAATTCATTGGAAAATAAGGTCTTTAGTTTTGAATTCGCATTCAATATATCTGTCAAGCAAACCAACAATTTAGATGACAAATAAATTCGCAAAACATTGAAAAAATACGATCCTTTCTGATGTCTTTCAAAATATTTTAGGTGAGAATACCCCCCCCCCCTTTACCTCTAAGACTTGATCCTTGCTACAAGTGTTTATGTTTTTGAATCTTTCACCAATCTAGGCTTTCAAAAGAACTTTCGTAAAGTGTTCCCTTGCCCTCTAAATTAAAATAAAATATTCGAAAAGGGAGAAAAGTAGAGGAAAGTTATTTCCAAAAAGTGGTGAGTGCTAGGGAGATAACGGTGCTTACATATAGATTTAAGGGGTCATTCTACAGAAGAATCAGCAAGAATAGTAACAGAAGTATTTTCAGGACACGCAGTGTAATTAATTTGTTCATTACGCAGAATTTTACTTTTACTTTAAAACAACCCTAACTTCGGAGCACTATGCAGCAAACCAAAATGTTGCATAAGAGCAATTTTCTTATCAAACAATATTATTCAACTTTGTAGTTTACATCAGTCAAATTGAAAAAAAAAAAAAAAATCCTTACTTTAAAGAAAATATGTAGAAAGAAAATGGAATTTTTCGTAGAAAATTATAAACTTTAAGCCTCGTGCTGGAGGCCTAAATATTTTTTGATTTAATATTATGTGTGGGTTTATAGAAGAAACTTTTCATCAACTTAAAATTTAGAATTTTGAAAGAAAAGCTTTTTCAACACACACTGATGTGTACTGCTAATGCTCTCGTAAATTCTGTAAATGTACTTTTACTGCAGTAGCTGAACAAGTGTAAGAAAGCAAATCCTCGCAGTAGAACAGGGGTTCTCAAACTAGGTGCCGCGGCAACTTGGGATGCTATAGGAGGAGACGAGGGTTGCCACGAAGTGTTCCATATATATGTTGGGTGGGTTTCCAAATAAGGACATACATACCATTAAGGTCATCCACCATTTTTTTTTAAATGTAGCATAGTAAAAATTCGTTAGATCGTGACTTCCATCATGAAATCATGGATGGAGATATTCTTGGAATTTCATTAAAGTAAACATTAAAATTTTGGTAATGTTTTTGATGTTATCAATGTGATTTAATATAAACAGTGTTAGCATCCAAGAATATCCCGGTTTTGAACCACTAGTGTCTTCTATCTTTGTTAACTACTGTATTTGGAAAAAACGGTTGGCTTCTTATAATTTTGTCCATTATGTTTTTAAGTTTTTCATTACATTGCAGGAAAATATTATAATTATAAAGCAATTACACATGATAACAGAATAAATTGATGTTTTTGACGTATTTGATAAAAAAAAATTAAGCTCTGAATCTTTTCTTTCACTATCTACCAGATTGGATAGGTGTCTTATAATTATGTCCACCACAGTGTATATATGTAACGAATGGTTACGATAATAGACTAAAATTATTGCTCAAAGCGTTTATATTTTTTATTTTTTCAAAAAAAGTCAGTTACGGCAAAATTGTAATTTTTTAAACATATTTGGAAATTCCAACTGCAAAAAACGAATCTGACATTCAGTCATATTAAAGTATTTATTTTAAAATTATATCCCTTTACTGCACTAAAACGATGAAGTAAAAAATAAGAGACATTTCCTGAAAATTGAATTAAATGAAGGAATTAAATCTTTAGTTTTGAATCCGTATCTAAAACGAATGTCAATCAAACTGTCAATTATGCTGGCGGAATTTAATTCTTAGAATTTTTATTAAGAACAAGTACTGCTAATGCTGTCGTAAATTCTGTAAATGTATTTTTGCTGCAGTAGCTAAACAATTGCAAGAAAAAAAATCTTCACAATGCATTTTTTTTAAAAATAATTATCAATTTCACAAATCAAAATATTTTATTTCAATAACAAAAAAAAAGTGTTTTTTTGTTCACGCAAATACATTTTTTTAACTTCTTATGTCAAGGAAAAAGAACATAACAAAAAGAGTTTTTTGACAAGTACGCTAGCAGCTGTATGTCTCTATTTTCGTAACGTTTTATTAAAAAAGCTTTTAAATATATTTTCTGTTTATGTAAAACTTTGAAATCCAAAATTTGAAATTTTACTCACGTTAAATTTTTAAACATTCACGCACACACACACACACACATACATATATATATATATATATATATATATATATATATATATATATATATATATATATATATATATATATATATATATATATATATATATATATATATATATATATATATATATATATATATATATATATATATATATATATATATATATATATCAAATTGATAAAAAGTTGCTCCTAGGGACCCACACGTACCGCAAAAAAAAGATTTAAAAGAATATCTGTTTTGGTTAGTCACATGAAGCCTATAATTTATAATTTTCCGCAAAAGAATCCCTTTTTCTATACATTTGTTTTTAAATTAACCAACTTTTTTTGGAGAAAAATAAAGCTGGATGGTGTAAACTATAAAGTTGAACATTATTGTTTCAAAAAATTTTGCTCTTAGGTATTTTTCAGGTCTCCCGTGTAGAACTATAGTACTTTTTAAAGTAAGTGTTAAATTTTTCATTTTGAACAAATTAATTACAAAGTGGTTAATTAATTACAATGCTTCTGACACTAGTTCTGCTAAGATAAATAAATACCTTTGTGCTGAATAGTAAAGTCAAAACAAAACAACGTAAGTAGAAGCACAAATTTGTAAATTACAGCAAAAACAAAACAACGTAAGTAGAAGCACAAATTTGTAAATTACAGCTGTAATTTACAAATTTGTGCTTCTACTTACGTTGTTTTGTTTTGACTTTACTAGTTCTGCTGTTTCTTATGTTTAATGATCTCTTAAATCCAAATATAATCACCATTTTAAACCATCACTCACCAATTTTGGAAATGATCTCCCCCCCCCCCTCCTTCCCATATTTTTTATTTTTCAAAAATTTCTTTGCTATTATTTTGATTTGGATGGGATCAACAGAGCATTGTATTAACTATTAGCATTCTTATGATAAACTAGAGATTTGAATACTTCAAAATCATGAGCATTTGTTGCAAGCTGAGGAACTCATATGGGTATTTTCAGCCCCCTCCCCCTCTCCAAGAAAAATTTAAAACGTCATCAAAACGATCTTATTATTATTATTTTTTAAATTTTCTTCACTTACTTTTTAGTGTAAAACCAGCAGAGCATTGTCTTAACTCGTATCAGCTCCGAATCCGAAAACATGCTTACGTTGTAAAAAAAAACAAAAAAAAAACAAAATAAAATCTTGGAAGCGTCAACCGTTGCATATGAATCGTAGCACAGATCTTCAGTAAAGAAACTTTCATTCACAGATGTAGTTAAAATTAGAAATTAAATTAAATGTGTTGAATGTAAAATGAGGTTGTTGCCAAAATTTAAAAGTATTTTTTCTGAAAGAGCATGTTTAAAAACATAGGATTTAACCATTTTTTAAATAATTTGACGAAGTTTAATATTTTTTAACAACTACTTTAATTGGTGCACAGATTGAAATTCATTTTTTACGCTTCTGCACATGACATCACAAGTGATGAAATACTATTCACTGATGCCGTTAGCGCACAGCGCAAATTATCATAACTTGTCATCACAGTTGACAACAAAGCTTAAACATTTAGCGTGATAATGGAGTAGTACGCCAAAGTACAGCACTTGTGACATCATAAAAACCACTCTTTATTTCCAAAATCGGACGTTTAAGAAAATTAAATAAAAAAAACTTTTGGGAAAATAAAATTTTTTCTGATTCCATGTTTTTTTTTTCCTGCTTATTTTATAAATTTCAGTGACTAAAAGTAATGCTTTTGACTGAGGGAATCAACCCCATTAAAGTCTATTTATATTTTTGGTTTTGTATTGAGTTTTTATGTTGATCTCTTGTTCAATATTGCGTGATTCGCGCGTGGTTGACCACCAGCCAGTAATTGACCACTCGAATATTAAAATGTACAAAACAGAAATAAAAAAGAACAGTAAACTCTCGAATATCTGCGGAATTGGGTGGCACAAGTGCCGCGAAAAATAAAAATCGCGGAAAAAACGCAAAAAGACTAAAATAAAGGACAAATAAGGAAAAAATTGCCCTTCCTTAAAAATTTTGCTGTATAAATCTTTCTTCAAACATCAAAAATATCTACCGTACAGTAAAAATGTTTTTTTTTCCTTTTTTGTACAACATAACTTAACATTAATATAGAACAAGTGTATGTACGATGAAGAAAGCACAAAAAATGAATAAACTAATTAAACAACTGAGTTCAAATTTGCAATTTTTAGACAAAAATCAGAAAACGGTATTTTCTTTTTGCTGCAAAAGTGCATGTTCCTGATTGTTAATTGACTCGCGGATAATCCGCCCCACGGATAATCCACTCGCGGATAATCGTGAGTTTACTGTAGATATTTTTAGTCTGATTTCTAGACCTAACTTCTAGCATCCTATGAAATGCTCGGTTATATTTTAGTGTTGCAACACAAGATTTGATTGGAGGTTAGGACGATACAATTACAACGCCATCTAGAAAATTTCAAGAAAGTCTCTTGAAATTTTCTCACCAGCAGGTAATGCTGGTGAGAACTGTCATACGATGAAAGGTTTAATCGCATTTTCTAGAGGTAAAATTTCATTCTACAGATTAATTTACGGAGCTATGCTGATCATTCACGTGCGCCTGACTTAAGCGTATTCACAACAAAATTGAATACTTCAATGAAGATACGGAATTTTTTAAACAATACTAAGCTCTTTTCATAATGCATTCAAAAGAACAAAATAACTTTTTTTGGATCAGAAAGGACAGTTTAAGTGTTCTTGTAGTTTTCAACTATTCCAAGAAAATGACACTTCAAACAAAGAAAAGTGCAGCTCAAGTCAGGTAGAGAATTTCTTATCATTATCTAGCTTTCATTCATAAACTATTTGAGCGTTGAAACATGCAAATTTTTCTGGGAAAGTTTGGTTTGAATTGAATTGAACCGCACTTTTCCTCGTTTATGGTGTCATTTTCTTTGAATAACCGAAAACTATAAGAATATTTAAATTGTCCTTTCTGATCCAGAAAAATTCCTTTGTTCTTTTGAATGCATTATGAAAAGTGCTTTGTATTTTTTTTTTAAATCTGCTATTTTAAAGTTTTTCGTTTTCAAGCAAAATTTTAATTAGCGTTGTTGTACCTTAAGATTAAACAAATCATTCAGTGAAGTTCCGAAGTCTCTAAGTGGTCCAGTTGCTGAAATATAAGCAAAAGAATGGTTCACAACATACAATTTACTTGTGATAAAGATCCTAATATGTCTCTTTACTTAGCCCCGTTATCAATCATTGGCGTAGGTGAAGATAAAAATCCTACGAGGGCAATGACAGTCAATACATTTCATGCTTTCTTCAGAGAAGACTTGATTCAAAATTTTTATTATGATTACTATTAACATTACTGTTGTAAAGCAACAAAATTAAAAACAATAGGTTTTATATTTAACATTTAATTCGGAAATTACATGAAATTTGCTGTTTTCTATCCTAACCAAAATAATAATTTTATTTTAGAACTTTAATTCTTTAGCTTTAAGTTGTACCTTAGTATTAATCAAATCATTTAGTGAAATCCCGAAGTCTCTAAGGTGTCTAGTTGCTGAGGTATAAGCAAAAGTAAGCCTCAGATTTTTCCATGACAATCAGGACAAGTATAATAAAAGTGCTTAATAAAAATAGAATATAAACAAACAGAAAATTTTGTAATGTGCTTTTTAGATGTTGCCAAAAACAGTGAAAAATAATAGTAATTATAAAGTTATTTTTTTCAAGCCTGAACTTCAGCAATTACGCTTTTAAACTGATGACTTGACTTGAATGAAATAAACCTGCATCATTTGAAAAGGTTAAAGCCACAAATATATGCCTTTAACTTCATTCTTGAAAATAATTTGTTAAGTTTTAAACAAAACTAGCTTTATATTTAATGTTTTTTCTTTCATTGTTCTCATCTACGTCACTTTCGACCCTCAAAAAGTTTGCCGATCAGAAATTTCAAAGCCCTCGCATAAAAAATGTCATTTGAAAAGTGCAAATTTCTTAATTGACGTAGCCTTTGTGCACAGCTTGGAAGTGCTGTAATTTGTTATTCCTATTTTCATAGTCATATTTTAAGAGGTAATATTAGTATGAAGTTAAGAATCAAGTAAATGAAAGTAAAAAACTTTGACAACCAATTTTTCAGTTTTTACTTAGCATATATTCTTTCTTTGCTTATCATATCAATACAATATACACTATTCGCGTCAAAACAATAAAATCAAGACAACAAGAAAATAGAAAAAGGAGAAAAGAGGAAACAAAAGCACCCAGTAATAGTTTTTAAAATATAAATGGAAATAAAAACAAACGAAAAAATTGAAAAAAAAAAAGTTAGCTAAAATAAAGTTTCTAGACTTCTAAAAAAAAATTGAGTGCTCGAAAACTACTTTACAAGAGTATGAATAATCGTTGAAAAAAGAATGAGCTTCATAAGGAATGAGCACATTTGTAAATTATTACAGACAGAAAAAAAATCAAAGCTAAAAATTTAACAATACTGAAAAAACGAAGAGCACATGAATTCTTTTTGTTCACGTGATTTTCATCATCTTTCAGACAGTGCTTCAGGCAAATTGAGTCTGTCATACGTAGAAAATACCACATTTTCTAGAAATGCTGCAAATTCTCCAATTGCTATGCCAATCAATGGGATATTTCAATTTAGAAAGTTTAGAATTGTAGGCAGATAAAAATGTTATGTCAAAACTGAAGTTTTTCAAACTCTAACTAATTTGTTAGCAACTTGTTTACCGACTTTCGGAAATACAGGAAAAATGATGACGTAACATAACTAGAAATCCGGACTTAGACAGTCTAAAACAGCTGACATTGCGATAATATCGTCAACACCATGCTAAACTAATGATTATCGGCACGTTTCAGAAGAGCCAAAACACTGAATATAATTTTTTTCCACCTGACGCTTATAGTTATTTTCAATATTTTAATATTTATACATAACTTTAAGAGTTAAAATACCATTGTTTGAGTAGTTATGAACAGCATTTCCTTTTGAGTACTACGGCAAACATCGAATTTCAGAAACGTGATTTTCACATTCGTTAGTTAAGCATGGTACCGTCGATATGATGCTTGCATCGAGCATTGTAGCATGCAAATTACAGAAAAAAAAATCATTTCATATTTTTTCATTATTTTTTTATTTTTAAACAGATATTTTTTGTAATTGACTTAAATTTTAAAATTAGGGGAATAAAACTCGGAAGAAACTTCCCTAAAAATAGTAATCCAAAGAGAGAGAAAACATATCAAATTAAACTATAGTAAATATTTGTACTTTATCACAAAAACTTTCTGAATTTCAGCAAAACATTAACATGAGAAACAGTTCCATATATGCATGGTAATTTAATTACTGAACTTTTCACGATATTTTCGGCTACTTCAAGGTGCCTCATCAAGACCCATGTGGTACACCTTGGGACCACAACAAAAGTTCACTATATATCTATTTTTCTATAATTCTATCTATCTATTTTTCTATTGCCCTCCCGAAAGCGTCCCAGGCATGCTCTATAGGATTGGAGTCAAGAGATTGCTTTTCAATTAACGATCAAAAGCTAGTAATTTCATTAATAATCTAAACTTTTTTTAAAGTTTAACAGGAAACTAATGAAATTTTGAAAAATAGTTGTAGTTTTGCATCTCTAACGAACTACATTAACAGTTTTGTGTCATCAATTTACAAAAAATCTACTCTATCAATTTTCAAAAAATTAAGCACACATGTGTTATTTACTGCTGAAAACTAAGTTTTAAAATATCTTTTTGTAATATTAGGAAACTGAGTTGAATCATTCTTCATAATTGAAACATAACAGCAGTTTCCATAAATTGTAAAAAGAAACTAATGTAGTAAAGATCTACACGTTTAATGATATAAATAACTGAAAGTATGATAAAATTTCTCATTCCTATTATATCGATGCTTGAAAACTTTAAACGTCATAGGTGACGTCATAGTTTTCATCAGTGTCATCGCATGAAGTCATGAACGAAACTGTGGCGTAATGAAATGCCGAAAGCAGAGCGGATATTGATCGAAAGGGTTCGAAATAATAGTCATGTTAAAACGAAAGCGATGAAAAGTCTTTTTTTTTCACTTTGAATGTTCGATACTCTAAATGAACATTTATATTAAAAATGTTACTAATTGATCCCAGACAACATTATCCTTTTTACTTTCTTCTAAATCTAATATATAGAAAAAGTACTGAACTCGTGAAAATTTTTGAATTTCGAATTTTGATGGATTCGAACGTTTTGAGGTGTGCTGAGTCCATTTCGACCATTTTTGGAAAATGTGTGTGTGTGTGTGTGTCACGTATGTGTGTGACTAGTTTTTTGTGGCCGCTCTACAGCAAAAACTACCGCATGAAATCGAACGAAATTTGGTACACATATGTGCCCCTATGTGAACTTATGCCAATTGGTTTTCGGCGCGAATTCCTCGAAGGGGGTGGATCAATGGGACGTATCTTGAGTTATGCGTGCGTGCTGTTACCCAGGAAGTAACTGGCGGAATCAAACAAAATTTAGTACATATGTTGCCCCTAACAGGAACAGGTGCAGATTCAGTTTTTGGTGTCAATAGCTCAAACGGGGGTTGAGTTATAGAACTTTTTTGTCGTCAATTGTGACTGCTGTATCTCAAGAAATAACGAACAGAATCACACAAAAATTTATCGACAAGTAGTCCTTATAGGGTACAAGAGCTGATTTTATTCAATTTTTTTTTGAATTCAATATTTAAATTAAGTAATGAACATGATTAAAATGAAAGAACAACGAGTATGGGTATTGTCGGTGTAGAATCTCTTATGCTTTTAACTGATTGCGCATAGTGCGATAATCCACCCACATCAGTGCAATAGGAAAATATATTTTACATTTACCACTAGCGACAAGAAGAAAAGAAATACTTAAAACATTGAAATTATGTTTCCCTTTAAACTGTAAAAACGATTTAGAAACGTTCCTGGAAAAAAAATGGGCAATTTTTGCCAAGAACATATCTTGCAAAAACCAGGAACGTTTTCCGTTAAAATTCAGTATTTTTGCTGAAATTTTCCTGCAAGCCTCCTGAAAAATTCAGAAATCTTCTCGTTTAAAGCCAGTCGTGTCTCTGTAAAATTAAAGTAATCTTTAGAAGGTATAATATACTATCTTAGCACCTTCCAGATTTATCAAGGAAGTTCTAAAAGCATTATTGCGAGCATAGCCAAAGCTAAGACAGAATTGCAAGTAAGTATCGAGAATTTTACTCGCCTGCAATTCTTACAAATCTACATAATCCATGGACTTATTCGCTTCCTTTGGGAGCTAAATCAACCTCGACGGGCAGTAATCGAACTGAAGCCGATACACTTTTTAAATACAATCAGTTAATCTATTAATTGGGAGCTAAAAATGTTTCCACAAGTGTGAAAAATCTGCATTCGTGCAATTTGTAGCAATTCAGGAAATTTTTTGGCAATGATACTTGATTTTTTCTGGAAGTGGATAAAAACCATTGAAACCTCGAAATGTAACACGGAAATACTCAGAACTGTTTCGAAATTTTTTTAGAGTGTGCTGCGGCTGACCTTATGTTATTTACAGGAAAGACGGTCACAATTTTTTAGCTAAAATATAAGTTTTAGAAAACGCAAATAAAGCATAAATCGTCAAAAGAATACTTGCAAGTGTTCTACTGTACTAGAGAGTTCGTGCTTTATTTGCTTCTTTTAAAACTCATATTTTAGTGTAAAGAATTTTGACCATCTTTCTTTTAAACAACATAAGGTCAGTTGCGGTAAAGGTGGAACAGAATTTCAATGTTTTCTTCTTCTCACTAGGGGTAAAAGTAAAATTCATTTTCCCATTAGGTTGATGTGGGTAGATGATCGCTCTATAAGTAATCAGTTCAGAAGCATAAGAAATTCTACATCGACAATGATCAATCTGTAGAATGCAAGTCGCATGCAACCCGTTGAATCCTCTAAATGTAAATCTGATATCACTTAAAAAGAAAATTCACACAAAAAAATTAATTACGTGCTAAATTTATGTAAATACACATAAAAGGGTAACTTACATCACAATTTCATCTTTCAAATATACGAAGAATAAAAAACTTTGTTCTTTCCATTTATCGCAGAGTACAGTTCATATGGGGTAAATGGAAAAATTCAATTGAACAGCAAAAAAACTCTAAAGGTAAAATTCATAAATAAATGTTTTAGTAACCTTCCATTTGACAAGTAAAAGTAGTCAAAATCAATTTCTTCGCATTTGTAGTAAAAAACCATTATGTAAATGAGTTTTAATTCTATTTATGTCGTCTAAAAAGCGATTCCATGAAATTAGGAGCAATTATTGAATATAACTGATTTCTTAAAATGGAGTAATGAGTTTTAAAAGGTTAGGAATACTGCAATAGGCAGTAGTAGCATTCTTGAACAACGTAACCATTAAGCACCAAAATCCCCAACATAAAAGAAAATCTACTGTATTCTGTGGCAGCTTACTCGTTAGCAAATTAAGTTAGTTTAATCGTGTATCGAAGCAAAGGCAGAAGCAGTAGTAAACATCTGTAATTTGAAGACAACATTTAAAGTAGTATTTTAAAACTTTAAAGTTTTGCAAGTAGGGGAATGTCGGAAAAGTGAAATGGTTAAGATGACTGAGTTTTTTCAAAATGAACAAATCGGAAATTTGTTTTGAAAATTACAGTGCATAAGAACATTGTATTTTATGATAACAACTTGCGTTGAAACAGTATTTTTTATTTTTGGCAGCAAATTTGAGTCTTCAAAAAACAAGTAGATAATTTTCTTTTTTTTTTTCTTTTTTTTTTCATGGGGCAAAGTGATATATAAAATATTTTTCTAATGAAATGTTTTCTACTCGATTATAAAACATATTTTTGATCAAAAGAATCAGTAAATAAAAGATTGAATGAATGAATAAATAAATGAATTACTAAATGAAGGAATGTAAATGAATTAATTAATAAATGAAAACGTAAGTGATCTATTTTAAATGATTGAGTTAGTAAATGAAATAAACTATTTCACTTTGCCCCATCCACTTTGCACCGTATGTACTACTTCACTAATTGTACAATTTATTTAAAATACAAATAAGATTAATATTAACTAAACTAATATTGCATTGAATATTAGGAGATCTCAATTAATATTTAAAATGTTAATAACAAAATCTTTATAATTTGATAATAACAAAAATAATTTTTGATTAACAAAATATTACATTATGAGTATCAGTTTTTCAAAATTGCCTGTATAAGACTACGTGGTACTACGTAGTTAAAATAGTACCAGATATGTGGAGATAAAAATAGAGCAAATATTTCACCATTTCACTTTGCCCCATGTTCCCCTACATTAAGAAACAAAATTGAAAATTTTGAAAAAAGTACTTTTTTTTTTTTTTTGAAGAATGTGTTTTAGAACAAACACTTGCATTGTACGTATTTTAAAAAATCGTAATTATATAAAAGAAACCTACAGGCAATCGTAAAAAATAGTCAATCTATTCCTAAAATAAAAGAAGTAAGTTTAAATCGGTCGTGTTTTCCTTAAATATTTACTCAAACAATTAAATGCCAGATTAGTTGATAAATAACACTTGGTTTTTCACACATTCAAGTATCAACTATTTCAAATATAAGCTTTCAAATATTGATAGTTATTATTATAAAATGCATATTAGTTATTTAATTAGAATCTGATCAGTTATAAAATATTGATTATGTACAGTCGTTATGTTCATTTAACTTTTTTTTGTTTCGGAAGTTTAAATTTGGTTAAAAATCACGTAACATTCAAAAAAACGTTCGTTTCAATGTTCTGTTAGTAAATATATTATTTATATATATAATATTATCATTATTACTATTATTGCGTATGCGTATTATCATTATTATTAATGACTAGTGATACCCGCACGGCTTTGCCCGTAATAGAAAAATCAAAAGGTCTTTTGGTTCGCCTGTATATTTACAAATAATGCATGGTGAATTTTCTCGCCAGTTGGCTTGTACCCATTTTACGGTTCCACGTTATGATAATTTCGTAATTTACTTGTCCATCTTATGATATTTTTTTTTCTTAAGATTGGAATAGAAAAAGAACAACATCGAATTTTCGAAAAATCGCTTCGAGGTGCACACCCCCATGCTACATACTAACTTTGTGCCAAATGTCATGAAAATCGGCCGAACGATTTAGGCGCTATGCGCGTCACAGACATCCTACAGGCATCCAGACATCCAGACATTTTCCGGACGGAGAGACTTTCAGCTTTATTATTAGTAAAGAAGTCAAATTAATGCTGTAAATGAGATTGTCGTTTATAAAAAAATAAAAACCTACATACTCATTACTCATATATTTCTTTTCATGTGGTATTCCTATGTCTTAACAAATTAGTCAATCGTAAATGAATACTTTAATTGCTGTTACTGTGATTTTTCTTGATAATATTATTTTAGCTCTAATAACTTTCATTAATAATTACATATCCTCATATATATTTAGGACAATCTTACTGAACTATGAATAAACGAAAAAGGGGTCAACAATGATCGCTGTCTACTGGAGTTATGGTTAATTCACTGGAGTTTTGGTTAAAATTTCAACCATCAAAATATCATCTAACAGGCAATTGCTTCGATCAAAAGAAGCAATTTTCTCCCGTCATACCTTGACGGGCGATTTTCTAGTTTTAACATTATAATCTACGAATTTTTTAAAGTGTGTATCAGAAATAACTCTCACATTTCGAATTTAAATATGAAAACACTAGTAAAAGCCTATTGATTTTTTTTTCATACTCTTCAACTGAATCTCTTTGTTTGCAAAATTTAATATTCCAAACATCCGTCTATGTATTTATGAAGCCTTTCCCTGAAGTTCTGAACAAACAATAATGAAAAAGACCTAAACCAGACCTAGTTAAGAATTTTGTTTTTTCTATCAGACAATACACGTGACAGATATTTCACACTGAGTGCAGCATCAAAATTGGTGAAAACTAATGTACGTTTTATTTTGATTAATCTTTAATAATCTCGATAGAATGCGAGTCTAACAAAGAATTTTCGGGATTAATCCTATCTGAAATTACTTTCAACAAGGGAAAGTACCGGGAAAAGAAATTACAGATTATAAAATGAATTTTTCAAAAATTCAGTATTAGTAGTTCTTCAACGGGGTTGTTTCTTTTAGCCAAAAGTACTACTTTTAGTCACTGAAGTTGATAGAATGAGCAAAAAAAAAATCAATAACATGGAATAACCAGAAAATACTTTCATTTTCCCAACAGTTATTTTCTAATTACGTTTTTAAAACATCAGATTTTTTCAAATAAGGCGTGGGCTTTATGACGTCTCAAATGATGAACTTAGGCGCGTATTTCACTGGCACACCGAATGCTTACGCTTGCTGTCTACCGCGTTTCCACGTTATGGTAATTCAGAAGCAAATTAAATATTGCGCTCTACGCTTGCTATCAGCCGTATCGTTGCCAGTACACGAGAATGAAGAAGTGAATTAAATATCACGCTCTGCGCTAATGGTAGCAGTGAATGGAAGTTCATCATTTTGTGATGTCATGCGCAGAAGCGTAAAAAATAAAATTGAGTCTGCGCACCGATTTAAATATTTTTTAAAAAATAGTAAACTTTGCCAAATTATTTTTAAAAAATCTTCAAATCCTATTTTTTAAAGCATATTCTTTCAGAAAAAAAATATTTTTAAAATTTCAGAAACGAATCCATTCTGTCGTGAATTAAATTTCTTTATCGAAGAATAAAGCAATTTTTTATAGCTTTTTATAATAATCCTTGAAAGCGCGCTTAATAGTTCATTTATGTTTTCATTATAGACCGAAAGTATTTATTCCTTGAAAACGAAAGGGGAACAAATCAGACAAGGAAAATAATGTAAGTGAGCCAAAGGTGACATGTAATTAATGTTTCTCTTTAAAGAGTGTAATTTGACTTGTGATAAGTTTTGACTTACTCCTTTGTAACAAAAAGTGGGCTTTGGTGTTTTTATTAAGCACTTTTATTATACTTGGCCTGATTGTCACGAAAAAAATCTGAGGCCTGCTTTTGCTAATACTTCAGCAACTAGAATACTTAGAGACTTCGGGATTTTACCAAATGATTTGCTTAATCTTAAGGTACAACTTAACGCTGAAAAATTAAAATTCTAAAATAAAATTATTATTTCGGTTAGAATGAAAAACTGCAAATTTAAAGTAATTTCCCCATTTATTGATTAAATATAAAACCCATTGTTACAAATATTCGTTGCCTTACAACAGTTATATTATTAGTAATCATAATGAAAATTTTGAACGATGGCTTCTCTGGAAAGAAGCATGAAATTTATTCATAATCATAGCTCTTATCTGTGCCAAGAATCGGTAACGGAGCTAAGCAAAGATACTGAGGCAGTGAGAAGCAAAGGAATGCAAGTGGACATTTTCAAGTTTTGAGGAAAACGCGTTTAAAAATTAGCTCCTAGGTAGGCTTTCATTGAATTTTTTTTCTAAATCATGCTATACAGCAGCAACTACGAAGGCTACTAATACCATCCCTCCCATTTGTCCGAGTCATTTTGGGCATCTAAAACTGGTAAACTGCAAACGCGGTAGGCACGGGGGGCTTCGGGGTGCAATGCAATGCAATGCAATGTTCCAAGACAGAGGAGAGTTTTACCTACCATGTGTACTGATTATCTCTAGAATTTTAATTTTGCCCCTTACATCCCTTTGCTTCTCACTGCCTCATATTAGGATTTTTATCACGAGTAACTTTTACGCTTTGAAACATAAATTAGTTTAAGAAACCTTTACAGTCTGAGTAAAAACTTTAAGTCCAGTGTTCTTTTTTGAGACATTGGACACACCTTAATCTTAGGATCAAAAAGTCATATGAGTGATAATTGTTAACCTTAAGTACAAGTAAAAAAGACAAAAAAAAATAAATTGTAAGTGTTTCATTATCAGAAAATATTGCAGATCAATATTTGAACCTGAGTAAAATCTTTAAGGCCAACATAGAAAAAAGCATATGAGGACAAAAATTCAAATATTTATAAGCTTGTGTGGGAGCCATTCTTTCAAATTACTTCAAATATTCTTGTTTTCATGAATGAAACTAGATTTATACAAAATTCGGGATGTATTTTTTACCATTCATCTTCGATGGCAGATTTCAGCTCTGTTGATAAAGAAAAATGTCTCTCCTTTGCATAAACTCTTCTTGCTAAATCATCCAATAAGTTCTCTACTGGGTTAAGATCTGGAGACTTAGTTGATCATTTCAAAGTTTCAACATTGTTTACTTGGAGCCTATTTTTAGCACTGTTACTCGGATGGATAAATGCATTGTTTTGCTGATATTTTCAATTTTCTCCAGCAATAAATTCAGCATTTGGTAAAATATAACTTGGGAGGACATTTTGATATTGCTTGTGAGTTCATTTTACCTGAAACGAACGCAACTGAGCACACACCATTGTAAGCAAAGCACTCTCAAGCTCTGACAGAGCATCCATCTAATTGGCGCTTGTAGAATATTTTTTTCTTTTCATAAATCATGCCCATCGTATTTCCGTCCGTTTGGTCCATTCAAACTCCACTTCTTTTCATTAGAAAAAAATATTTGTATTCATTGGTTATCCCAGGTCATGATTTCCTAGCTAAAGTTGAAACGCTCTATATTGTGCATTTTCAACAAATGAGGTTTAAGCAATTTTGCAGCATTAATAAAATTTCTACGCCTTCTAATTGTGTTATGTATCGTTTTTGACAAACGTTTAAACCTATTGTCTGAATAAGTTTCCTGGTTGAGTACTTTTCAGGTAATGTAATAACTTCCAAACTCTTCTTCCATGACGCGAGGACAAAGCTTTAAGTTTTCCCGGGTTTTCTTTTTACCCTAATTGTGTTTAAATCGAACAAAAATGTTGACTTCAGTCTTCGATCTTGCGATCTTTTTTCGCAATAGTACGCCTATTTATCCATGTTGAAGAAAAAGCTTCAATCTGCCCTCTTTCTTGAACAGTTAACTTTTTACCTTACGATATCGTCACAAGTAGGGCAAAAACTTTGAAGAAATTAATCACAAAACTGCAAGTTGAAGGGCTTCCACAATCTTGTTAACTGAGGTGACATTTATTACAGTATAAGTACTTGAAGTATTTTAAAAATACTAGTGACCTTAAAGTTTTTACTCAAGCTGAAATACTAACTTTGAATAAACCACTGCTTTTTTGGTTATTGCATGCTTTACAAATCATGTCTGTTGCGTTATTTCTTACCAATGAACATTAATAATTAATAATACAATAATATTAAAATTCCTTTAATTTCATTTTCCTTTTTTCAAAGAAAATTATACTGGCCTTAAAGTTTTTACTCAGGCTGTATTATTTAAATGGTTTTAATTAAATTAGCAGACAAATAAGTCCTAGAGGGGAACAAGGATTAATTTTTTTATGTCAACACTATTCGAGACCGCTGGATGTGTGTTCGTCCGGCGAACACCGGCAGAAGCATATCACATTGACAGCTTGGTTCCTACCGTGAAGAATGGAAGGGGTTCTGTAATGGTGTGGGAAGCAATATCTTCCAATGGATTTGGACCTCTTGTTTCCCTGAGGTAGAGTATCACAGGTGAACATTATTGAATCATTCTCGCCAATCATCTTCCCTCTATGCTTCAGACTCTTTCCGGGAGAACGTCTGGTGTTTCAAGATGAGAACGCCCCTATTCACAAGAACCGCTGTGTTCAAACGTGGTTACATGAGTATGACAATGAAGTAGAACATCTAACATGGTGTTCCTAGTCCCCTGATATGAACATTATTGAGCTTTTGTGGGGTTTTTAAGAGAAAGAAGTCCGTGCGCGGTTTCCTCCTCCACGCACTCTGTCTGAACTCGAGGCATTCTTGCACGAGGAATGGGTGCAAATTCTAATGAACATTCAAGACATTTATTTGTCAATCCCACGTCGTATACAAGCTATTATTCAGGCAAAGGGCAGCCCAACCCCTTATTAATGAAAGATTTTAATTTTTTCATAGGTGTTCCTTTTATTTGTGCTATACCTGCATATGCAGAAAAATTAAAATGGACAATTTTTCGGAGAATATCCAATTTTCCGAATTTTTGATTTTTAGAATAGGGTCCAGTCACAATCAATTTGGATGGTTGGAGTTTCACAAAATATATTTTTTCGCTCATTGTATTCGTTATTAGGTGCTGTTCATATAAATGATGTCACACTTTCTTTCAACAATTTTGACCCTTGCCTCTTTTGTCACAAAGTGACACACTTCACCTACCCCCATGCCCTTGCTACATCTCACGTTGTTTTTCAAAAACATATTGTTATTTAAAAATGCGTGATGTCACATTTCCATACTCACAAACTGTCTCAATATCACGAACTCCCCCCCCCTTTCAAAGAGTGACACCATTTGCGAACAACCCCTTATATTGCAATTTCTAATTAAAGGAATGATGAAATCCGCACTCAGATAAACGAAGTTTCATTCCACATTATTACTACAGCAGCATTCAAAACTACTTGCTCATACAGGGGGACAAATGCGCAATTTAAAGCAAGAAAAACAGAATATTATAGGAGACATGTATTACAGTATTAATGCAGTAAATAGAAGTCTAAACATGTTTTATTCATGACACGTCTCAATCTTTGAAGCGGGAAAAAACACGATAAGAAATCAAATCGAAAATTCTATTTGATTTCTTATCACAAAGTTCAAATAGAAGTTCTTTCTCAATTGCCGAGTAGAAAATTTCGATCATTCGGGAATTTTGAAATCCTTTTCGTAACTTATTCGATTATAATAGTAGTCAGCATTTAAATTGTTTTACTACGCTTACGAACAAAAAATGTTTTACGCTCCAGACTGTTCTTAAGAAATCGTAAATTTCTGAAGTTTCCGGTGAATAGTTTTATAGAAAACATTGATGTTGTTTAGAACTAATTTTGAACGTGACGTTACATAACATTTCACGATTGCTTTGAACTACATTAACATCTCGTTCAACGAGATTACTGGAAATTGTCTTTCTATACATGTATAAATATATATCACTATTCTGCCTTTCTAACCAATCAAGCAGTATCTTTATTTTTTTGCCCATTAACTCACTTTTTAGGTTTAGTTTGATGATTTATCGCATCTCTGCAAAAGAAGTGGCACAGCTCAAAATTTGCGAAAAATGTAGATACTAAATCATACTTTTTTCTTTGATATCTTCTATTTCTGCTTCAATAGAAACTTGTAAATTTTAAAGTTAATTTCTCCTTTGTGTTTTGTTCTACCCATTTTGTTTCTTTTCTTTGTAGCTTCTAACTGCTCTTATCTGAGGGCTTCTTTAATCGGAGTATCAGTTAGGATTGTGAGCATCCTCTTTTTTTTCCTTTCCTGGTTCCTAAGCATTGGTCCTACTTTTTCAAATGGTCTTAGTTGGGGTAGTCCATATGTAATGATGTGGAAGGCTGATTGAGAAAATTACTTGAATTATTGATAATTATTTTCATTATTTTGACATATAATGTAGTGCTATTTGAACGTAATGTCTTACCATCTTTAAAATAAAGAAAACGTATCAGAGGCTGAAGAGTGTATAAAGTTAAGGCTGAACAAGCATGAAGATATCCACTCTATGATTGTGAGCTATAAGATACGAATCTTTTACTTAATTAAAATGAGTGGTTGTTTTTAAAATTAAATAACCTGAAAATACTAAAGGTTTGAAACAGTACAGAGCGAAAAAAGCGTCCGAGGCTTGCTTTGAAGTAAGACAGAATAGTAAGACACAGTATGAACGTGCGTAAATGTGCCCCGATGAAAATACGTAAACGTGCCCGGTCGGCAAGTTTCTATTTATTTTATGTGCAAAAAAATGTAATAACTTTTCGATTCATACAAATACAATTCTCAAAAAAGGGTAAAATTCTGCTACTTTTTTATGTGTTTATTTGGTTTTAGCGAAGTATTAATCTTTCACAATAAGCTTCTAAACGTTCAATACAAAAATTTACTCGACTTGGTAGAAAACAAATTTTCATATCCGCATGCCAAACCGAAGCTCGACTGATGCGCAAAATCATGGGAAAATATTTGCTAGAGAGCCGCATCCATTTGCTATGACTATTGGTTCTCCAGTTATAACTCGTTTTTGAAAAAGGGCTCTGCGTAAACGTACCCGATGCGTAAACGTGCCCCGGTCTACCCTAATTATTTTTTCTATTTTGGTCCATATCACAATTTTTTTTTCACAACCTTAATACACTCCTCGCACCTATAATAGTTCTGCGAAGAGTTAGAGAGAAAATTTTCAATTTCGCGCTAGTGAAACCAGAATTCACCTTCTGTATGGTGAGGATTTGATTATACCTTTCCTTGCATGGATATAAACTCATATTATCCTTTACAATACGTGCAAACACCAAAAGTTCTGATGGTTTGACTCTCGAAACCCCCCTTGTGGCGCTCCTGGGCGTGATTTTTCTCATAGCCACCATTTTCATTTTTCGATGTTAGGTCCACCTTCATACTTTTAGCTAATACTTTACCAATGGAGCGGAGGAAACTTGACGAGATAAGGATCAAAATTTAAAAAAATATAATTATGTTGTTGTGTAAACCACTCGGGTATACGAACCCGAATAGACAGAATTCTACCCGGTTGAATGCAGAGGGGCGCGCCTTCCATTTACAGAGTACTAAGAAGGTGGAAGTCCAATTTAGCTCAGGCAGCACACGATAGATGGAAGCACCGTTTACCAACATTTCGATAATTGTGATTCAAACCAGAAACCGAACAACTCCTGGTTCAACACCCCCAGAGGTATGGATTAACTTGGAGGACTTTATGACCAGAACATATTTAACGTGCTGGCATCGAACTTAGAATCCTCCAGTCAAGAGCTCGACGCCTCACCGATCAAGCAATTACGGCAGTTAGAATTATGTATGAATCTGAAATACTTTTTTTCTAGATACGTTTTCTTTATCACAGCAAGACTTTATAAACGTTATGTGTTTTCGTGAGAATGGCCGGTATACACGTTACATGGATCACGAAGAAAAAAAATTTGCTCGAAGAATACAAGAAAACGCTACAGTAAATTCCCGATTATCCGCAGAATTGGGTGGCAAAAGAGTGCCGCGGATAATAAAAATTGCGAATAAACCGCAAAAAGACTAAACTGAGCTACAAATATGGTAAAAGTTGCCCTTCCTCAAAAACTTAGTATAAAAAGTTATGCATCAGTACAGCTAACAATGAAAGGATCAAGAGTACAGAAAAATGTTTTGTAATTTTGCACAACAGAACTTAACATCAATATAGAACAAGAGTATATATGATGAAGAAAGCACAATAAATAAATAAACAAATGAAACAAAAACCAACTAAGTTTAAATTTGCAATTTTTGGACAAAAAAACAGCCAATGGTATTTGTTTTTTCTGAGAAAATACATGTTTTTGATTGTTGATTTAATCGTGGATAATCCACTTGCAGATAATCGGGAGTTCACTGTAGTAAACAATTTCATAGCCAGATGAGAAAGGGACATACATGTGAGGGAAACAACAACAAACTTGGAGGAAAAGGCTGTTTTATCGCATAACTTTTTCGTCGTGTTTTCCATTAGTTTCAATCGCATGTTCAAAGCGTGTAATTAGCGTGTTCAACAGAACCGCGAAAGGTTTTTCTGTCAATTGCT